>NC_072381.2:59638333-59941363 GCF_028885625.2 Pongo pygmaeus
GACTTGCGGCAATTTTATTTAACCTATTTATGACTCAGTTTTTGATGTGAAATGTGGTGATGATCATAATACCTGCCTACTGGGTCATTGGAAGATTAAATGAGATGCTTTGTACTATGCATTTAATGAGCACAGTGTCTGGCTCACTTCCAGTGTTAATAAAATATAATTGGTTTCTACTATATTATTACCATTATTTTAATATATCATAGAACTCATTGTAAAAACTGAATTTGAGAGGTAGCATGTAAACTATTTGAAAACAATTTCCAATTCCTCAAGTGCATAAGAAAAATGAAGAATTAAAACAGTGTTGTAGTCAAACTCATTAGTTTCAGGTATAGAGTCATACTGATGCTCCATGAATTATAATAATGATAGTCACAGCAATAATAAATATGTAATCTCTTTTATAAATATCAGTGCTGATAATATTCAACTTAATTCATTTTAACTTGATTTTTCAAAGATTTGTCTTAAGGATATATATATGTGAACTACAGATGGAAATCCAATAGCATGGCTCACCCCTCTTCTTGGAGATTTTGTTATCCCTGCCCCTCCACTGCCTGCTTTGTAACCTACTCCTATGTTTAACAGTTGTCTTCCTCTACTTGCTCATAGTGTCTTTTTAATTTTTTTCAAACATATTTACTTATTTTTAAGTTGACATACGAAATTATATGTGTTTATTGTGTACAATGTTTTGAAGTATATATACATTGTGGAATGGTTAAATTGAGCTGATTAACAAACGCATTACCTCACATGGTTATAATTTTTGTGGGGAAAAGACTGAATATACACTCTATGGGCATTTTTCAACAATACAAAATATCATCATTGACTATAGCTGCCCTGCTGCACAATAGGTCTCTTGAACTTATTCCTTCTATCCAACTGCAGATATGTATTATTTGACCAACATCGCCCCAACCCCATCCTCCCCCTAAACCCTCTGGCCTCTCATAACCATCGTTCTATTCTCTATTTCCATGAGATCAGCTTTTTTTAGATTCCACATATCATGTGGTATTCGTCTTGCTTTGCCTGGCTTATTTTACTTAATAATGTCTTCAGTTTCACCCATGCTCATGGTTTCTAGTTCCCCTGGAATCTGGCTTGCACATGGTCTTGCTGAACCACATCTCTTACTTTGCCTAAGAATAGCCTTTCATTACCGTCCATGTCGTGAAGCATCACAATCTTTTATTTTTTCAAAATTCAAATTCCTGCCCTTTACAATAATCTTTAAAGTTTAATACATAACAAAAATGCATAATTCATAAATTTACACTGTGAGAAAATTTTACAAAATGAACACACATAGCTACTCGATGCTCAGACCAAGAAATGGAATATGATCCGTACCCCTGTATATACTGCTTCCTAATTACTAGCCACCTTCTCTACCAATGTAACTATTAAACTGACATCTAATACCAAAAACTAGTTATATCTATTTTTGATCTTTATGTAAATAGACTCATACCACATGTTCTTTATATGTCTAAATTTTTTTTTTGCTCAGTATTATGTTATAAGATTCAATCATGTTGTTGCAGGTAGCTATGGCTCATTTATCATTGTTTCTATTAAAAATACAAAAAACATTTTCCAGGCGTGGTGGCACGCACCTGTAGTCTCAACTACTTGGGAGGCTGAGAAAGGAGAATAGCTTGAACCCGGGAGGCAGAGGTTTCAGTGAGCTGAGATTGCGCCACTGTACTCTGCACTCCAGCCTGGGTGACAGAGTGAGACTCCGTTTAAAAAAAAAAAGAAATAATAATATAGAATTATTGTTATCGTTTTTTGCTATTATAAATAATAGATTACCTGTTTTCTAAAACTTATAATAAGTCATGGGCATTGTTTATGTTAGTGCTCATAGGTCTATCTCATCCTTTTAAGTGGCTGCAGAATATTCTGTCATATGGTAAAGTCATATGGACATTTATTTTATTTCTACTATTGCCTAATTATAATCACTGTTGTGATAAAGAGCCTTGTGTACTTGTGGTAACTACATTTTAAATAGAATGCTGATCATCTGCAAGGTGTGCGGAAAAGACAACAAAGAAAGAAAGAAAAAATCATATGAAAGAAATGAAATAAAATGCCTCTGAGTAACTAGGAGTTCTAGAGACGATCTCATTCTTCTGCATTCTGATATTTGGCATTTCTCAGACTAACAGCTCTCCCACTCTTGACCCTGTACAAATCTTGTTGATAAACCTTACCTATACAAAAAGTGCAAGTCAGCATTCTCCAGCAAAGAAGAGGTCTAACTGGCAAATATATTGATTTATTCAGTGACAGAGATTACCCCAAGGTATCCTTAATTCACAAATATGAATGGAAAATCCTGATTCAACAGGTCTTTGAAGAAAATCTTAGTGATAAGTTCCCAGAGTAAGGCATGAAGTGTTTATATAAATAGGCCTCTAGGATGGACCTTAAAAGTATCCGTAAAAAAAATATTGGTCTGTTTTACAAACCCACGATATGGTGATTTCCAGCATTTAATGTTGAACATTGTGGTCCACTGAAAGTTTGTAAGTGCCAAGCTCAGAAAGATTTGAGTCAAGTGATACTTTTGACATTTAAAAATTGTGCGACTTTTAAGCCTCATCTCTTTTACCTAAACAAAAGGCAGGAGGGGTTAATTACTGATACACAATAATTATATACTGCAGTTATCCATTTCCTTATCAGATAAGTTAGGATGCTAGATGAGAAACAAGTTGTCATCCAGCAGTGAAAGCAATTTAGTTCCTACTCTGTAGTGACACCAACAGGGGTTTTGTGATAAGTGTGCCTCAGCAGCCAGTGCTCTACAGGATCTAAGGATGATGGACTTAGTACCCAGAGATAAGAACAATCATAGTTCAAGAGAGGCAGAAGCAATAGAGGTGTTTGCTACTCCAATAATCAGTAAAAGCAGCAAATCTCTGGAAGATAAATGCAGAAGCAAGACAATCCATACATGACCCACAAGGTGATTGGAGCATAGGATTACAGCTGAACTTAATGAATTTTAAGGTCTCTGGGGAATTCTCAAATCTCTACTGTGTCTATGTAGACAACCTCCAATTATAAAAAGTATGTAGAGTATTTAAGTTTACTTAATGTCCTATCCACATTATGACAATAGTTCTTGTAACAGCAATTGTACCCAGACAGCTGTAGAGATTGCTGTTTT
Source organism: Pongo pygmaeus (assembly GCF_028885625.2). NCBI lineage: Eukaryota > Metazoa > Chordata > Mammalia > Primates > Hominidae > Pongo > Pongo pygmaeus. The sequence continues at coordinate 59,641,536 of NC_072381.2, forward strand.
TTCCACATGCCCGTTCATGTTTAGAGAAAAGTGAATCTCTTTTGGCATCGTAGGCTGTATGAAGTCTTTTATTTTCTATTTCTGATTCTTTGATATCTGGTTCTTCCTGACCCTGAAGGAATTTCCCCTCTCAGGACTAACCAGTTCCTAGAGATATAAAATAAATTGCCTGAGCACACACTTTTCAAATACAAACCAAACCAATCCAGAGTCCAGACCCCCATTTACCTACTTTTATGGGATTCCATACTCAAGACCATTATCTTTTCAATGGCAATCATTTCATGATCAGTTGGCCTTACCACATCTCCAATTTTCTGTTAATACACTCTATTTTAGAACATGGGATATTGAAATAAGTGTTTCAAAATGATCATATGCCATGCTAAAAATGTATTAATATTTAAAAATTTTGAAAATATATCTCCTTTCCAACACAAGAAAGAGGTGCTTAGATCAATCTTTCAATGCAACTCACAGGACTAAGTCATAAAGATTTCACCACTAATAGAATTAAAATGTAAGATTAGCATAATGTTACTATCTACATTTATTGGGTTCCCTGATGCATCTGACATTAGAAACTGTTCTAGAATTATACTTTGGCTATAAAGATGAATGAGGCACAATTACACAACTTCTGCAATCTAGCTGGTGAATGGACACAAAATAAATAGGAAATAGTGTGGTAGGTGTTAATGAACTATGAGCAAATTGGAATTCAAATATAATGGGGTAGGATAGAGGATAATTTTCCCATGCATGAACTTGGGAAGTGACAAAGAAGGCCTCAGAGAAGACATTAGGAACAGTTGCCTGAGTGGTTGTGCAGCAGAGGTACAACCACACTTCTTTCTACTTGTGACAATGACTTAGGGCGATGTAAGAAAGTTAGTTTATGCCACATGCTTACTTCCCAAGATCCAGATGCAAAAAAAAAAATAAATAAAAGACACAGTCCTACTCACTCTGTCAACACAAGTTGACTGTGGGCTGAGATCCCCAGGAACTGGAAAGAAATATCTCTACTGCTGCCTGGACTACAGTGTTGTGAAGGCTCCTATGCTGCTCAGCTTTCAAGGAGCTGAAAATCTGAGAAAATTTGCTGCTTCCATATGTGAGTTAGCTAAGAATCTTTTTCCACTTGAATCATGACTCATTTAAAGATTTCTGGAAGAAGAATAAAGAGGGAGAGAAGAAGGGAAAGAAGAGAAGAAAGGCAAGTGAAGAACAGATTGGAAAAGGAGAGTTAGAAAGGAAGGGAGAAGATAAGACTGGATATCAAGGGGAAAGGAGGAGAAGGGAGAGGAGGAAGAAACCGTCATTTATGCCTGTCTATCATCATCCTGGGTCACCCTATTTGCTGATGCTCATAAGGTCTCTGACTAGTGACCTTCCTCCTCTTCAGAAATGTAACAGAGTTGCACTTCTCCTATTTAGAGAATGGGATTTGTTCAGTTTGTATAAAAAGCCATGCAGGGCAGGGATCTCAGGGAGTGCCAGACGCTCCACTGTGAGCTTGCAGGAGAGAAGCATCCAGTGTTTCCTGAATTATCTGGTCCTGCTGAGTTGGATGCTGGCCACAGAGAGCCCCAGTCAGAGGTGGAAAGACCCAACATGTTCTTTATGCCATCCACATACACTACTAGCTCAGGGTGGTGGCAAACCCAGCTGCCAAGTCTGCATACTCAAATTGGTACCTTACCAATGCCCAAATTAAGAGAACATTCAATGAAAGAGCCCAATAACTTCTAGCATAACATTATGACATCTGAACAATTGTTAACATATCTTACTTGAATTTATGGAAAGAATAAAAACAGGTGACATCTCAATCACCCTAAATTGAATTTACTCAATTTGCATTGTTGCTGTTAGAGACATTAATGAAGGTGAGTGTAATGTGAACTATGGTGTGTAGGGGTGAAGTCAGAATTGCAAAGTAAGAAGGCCGTCCTATGGAATCTTCAATTTCAAACAGCCGCCATAGAGAGGAAAACAAAGTACTGGCCACAGAATGAAACCTGTTGGAAGGTAGATGAAGGAATGGAGAGAAGGAGATGGAACTTGGAGTGCAGCTGCAGAAGATTTGGGGATGCTGCACAAGATCCCTGTGGTCCTTCCCACGGGCAGGTGGGAGCTAAGACTGTAGACTGTTCAAGGCAAATATCCAGGGATGATCCTATAGGCCAGATAAGGTAGAAGAATTTTATCTTCATTTCACAAATGAAGAAACAAAGGCTCAAAGAGGTTAAACAATGTATGAGGAAAAGACCTGGGACTCAAACACATACTGTAACTCTAGATTGCCATAAATGTTTGCTCTTTTCCTAATCTTTTCCCTACTCCTGAGGAAGCTGAAAGGGATATCATTCATCCTCCCTCTTGCACTCAGAGGGCAGACTGCAGGAGACTCCTGTGCAAACCAAAACTGAGCAAAACTAGAAACATAATCACAGAAAGTGTTTTATTAAAAAACAACAACAAAGCAAAACAAAAAAGCCCTAACAATAACCTTGGCCCTCAGGGACCTCAAAATCCAATAGAAGAGTCAATGTAGGTTTCAAAATGCAGTGAAAGAAGTTTCAGGAGAGAAATGAAAACTAGAAGGAGAAGTGAGGATATAGGAATTTCCACTATTGAATATTTAATAATTCTGTGGCAGGTAGTCTAAGGAACATATAATAATTAACTTCTTTGTTCTCTTTTCTGAGGTCTGAAGATCCCAAGACATCTTCCCAAGGTTATACAGTCAGAAGGTAAAAGATAGAGGCAAGATTCCAACCCAAATTGTGTCTGGCTCCAAAGTTCAAGCATGTCTTGCTTCATTACCTCCTTCATTAACATTTATTTAACCTTGAAGTCAGATGGAAAGTATCTCAAAAATAAATTTATTTTATCAATAAAGGATGGATGAATATGTAAATAAAGTTGTTAAGGTTTCTATTCCTGCTGATGGAGTAAATGGGTGATATGAAGGAAATTGGATCGGGCATGGCTCCCAAATTTCTAGTATAGACAAAAATTGGATAGTATTGGTACTGCAAGAGGGAGCAGAACAAAGCAGTTAGTGGAGGGGATGTGTGGAGTGGCTGCTTGTTCTTCATGCCCTGGGCCTGTCTTAACCTGTGAGTCTTTCCTTTTCCCATCGCCTCCTACACTCTGCTCCAGGCTCCTGTCAGTGCATCCTCCTGTCACTTCCAAGTGACAGTACATTTTGTTCCTTCTACCTGGAAAGGCCTCCCTGCTTCTCTCAATCCATCCACCAAACTATAAGCATGTCATTTAGACCTAAGATTTTCACGAAGAGGAAGTTTTCTGTCATCTCCTGCCACCCACCACGAGTCCCATAGATGGGGTTCCCATTCTATGAGCTTCTAGGAAAGCCAGTGAAGGTAACCTCCATCAGATCAAGTATCACCTTGTGTTGCAATCACTCCACTCATTATTTATCTTCACTTTGATCTGCAAGCACCTTGGAAGTTTTGCTGACTGTTTTGTTCCTATACCCTAAAAGAAAATATGGAAAAAACTATATAACGTAAATGTACCCAGATTGAACTCTAAACTGGCACACACAATAGAGACAGCTAAGAAATTAAGACCAGGTGTTCCTGAGCATCCAGACAACATACACAATCAAGTATCTTGGGGACACAGTTAAGGCATATTATCCACCCTATTGCTGGGTTTGTTCACATCTGAAAAGACACTCAAAACTCATTAGACTGAGATCCCCTTGCAATTCTCAGTATCTCAAGTTTATCATTATCCCTGAAGTGTCTCTGAAGATAGATAGTCCTGTTTATAAATTTTGTTAATTAAATATCCCTTCTTAAATTCCACTACTATGCTAACCATAGTAGGTACGTCATAGCATAACATATTCTATGTTACAAATATTACCAGGAACACTGCAAATAAATTGCCACACAAGGGGAAACTGTGAATAAAAAACTGGTGTGCAGGTTCTCACAGCAGTAGTGAGGACATCTAAAGGACACTCCCATCTCTCTTCTTTCTTTTAATGCCTCCTGCTACTCACACATGTTATTACCTTGAGAAAAAGTTCACAAAGTGACACTCCTGGATGAACCCAACAATTATGAAGGATCTAAAGCTACAGGGAAGCTCATGTACCCAAGGAAGAAATGGGCAGATATTCTGGATGCTCTATTGCCACTACAAGTTTAGGCAGCCCAGCAGGGGGGTCTGCGAGAACTAAAAGCCCATCAAAATCCCTCTTTGTGTTGTATATTATAAAGATTCATTTTTTTTTCTTTTTCCTTTTTTTTTTTTTTTGAGATGGAGTCTCGGTCTGTCTCCCAGGCTGGAGTGCAGTGGCACAATCTCGGCTCACTGCAACCTCTGCCTCCCATCTTCAAGCAATTCTCCTGCCTCAGCCACCATAGCTGTGATTACAGGTGCCCACCACCATGCCTGGCTAATTTTTGTATTTTTAGTAGACATGGGGTTTCACCACGTTGGCTAGGCTGGTATTGAACTCCTGACTTCAAGTCATCCTCTTGCCTCGGCCTCCCAAAGTGCTGGGATTACAGGCGTGAGCCACTGTACATTTCTGTTGGAATCAAATGCTACACTGATCACTTACAACAAGTAGAAACCATCAGTCACCAAGGAAGACAAACTTGTTAAGAAAGAACAATTGCTGGAAGACTTAGTAGCTCATAGTTGGAATAAAATTTAACCAGTAAACAAGTCCGCAGGCACTGTTTGCAGATCCTCTGCTTGGAAAGATAAATCTTATACCTGGGGATTGTTTTAAAATTTGCTTTCTGAAAGGTAAAACGGTACTTGCATCCCTTAGGACAAAGAAATGACAGCCTAGTTTTAGATAGAGTGGCTCAAAGCACAACTTCATTTTAGGAGAGAACAACAGAGTTAAGACAGTTGTCAAAGCAGCAGATATTTCATGTTTCATACCATTCCTTCACCCCCACCATTAGCATGTGAGCATCTTACAGGGTTGGCAGAAGAGGACATTATAATTCTGATTCAGCGAATGTCTGTGCCTAAGCAGATATGCTTGCTTTGTTTGATGACAGTGCCATTCTCACCCTTTCTAGGATAAAACGGTCCATTTTAGAATGCTAGAAATTCCTCCCAAATGCATGCATTTGTTGATGATTCTGAGACATTGGTTCTCCTATAGATAGTTCATGTTTTGCCTCCAATTAACAGACCATGAATGTCTTGACAACAGTGGAACTCCCATGCAATTCGGTGAAATCCAGCCTTCTCAGATTAGTGAGCTATGCAATATAGGCAACAAAGGAACACAGATGTACAAAATGGATATGGAGTGTGAGGGGGTGTGAGCACAGCATGGGTACACATGCACTGGGAAAGATCAGGCTCCACAGATTACAGCCCAGGGGCCAAACACAGCTGCTTTTGTAAATAAAGTTTTATTGGAGTACGGCCACATCTATTTGTTTGTATTGTCTATGGCTGATTTTGTACTACAATAGCAGAGTTGAGTAAAAGTCAACAAAGCCTAGATATTTACTCTTTGAAGAAGTTTGATATTTACCTTTTAAAAAAAAAACCTGCTGATCCCTAGAATAGATAAAAATAAATGGTGTTGGAAGAACTGGCTAGGCATATGCAGAAAAACTGAAACTGGATCCCTTCCTTACACCTTATACAAAAATTAACTCAAGATGGATTAAAGACTTAAATGTAAGACCTAAAACAATAAAAACCCTAGAAGAAAACCTAGGCAATACCATTCAGGACATAGGCATGGGCAAAGACTTCATGACTAAAACACCAAAAGCAATGGCATCAAAAGCCAAAATTGACAAATGGGATCTAACTAAACTAAAGAGCTTCTGCACAGCAAAATAAACTGTCATCAGAGTGAACAGGCAACCTAAAGAATGGGAGAAAATTTTTGCAATCTATCCATCTGAAAAAGCGCTAATATGCAGAATCTACAAAGAACTTAAACAAATTTACAAGAAAAAAAACCCATCAAAAAGTAGGCAAAGGATATGAACAGACACTTCTCAACAGAAGACATTCATGTAGCCAACAAACATATGAAAAAAAGCTCATCATCACTGGTCATTAGAGAAATGCAAATAAAAACTGCAATGAGATACAATCTCATACCAGTTAGAATGGCAATCATTAAAAAGTTAGGAAACAACAGATGCTGGAGAGGATATGGAGACACAGGAATGCTTTTACACTGTTGGTGGGAGTGTAAATTAGTTCAACCATTGTGGATGACAGTGTGGTGATTCCTCAAGGATCTAGAAAGAGAAATACCATTTGACCCAACCATCCCATTACTGGGTATATACCCAAAGGATTATAAATCACTCTACTATAAAGACACATGCACACATATGTTTATTGAAGCACTGTTCACAATAGCAAAGACTTGGAACAAATCCAAATGCTCATCAATGAGAGACTAGATAAAGAAAATGTGGCACATATACACCATGGAATACTATGCAGCCATATAAAAGGATGAGTTCATGTCCTTTGCAGGGACATGGATGAAGCTGGAAACCATCATTCTCAGCAAACTAATACAGGAACAGAAAACCAAACAGCGCAAGTTCTCACTCATAAGTGGGAGCTGAACAATGAGAACACATGGACACAGGGAGAGGAACATCACACACCAGGGCCTGTTGGGGGTGGGGGCCAGAGGAGGGATAGCATTAGGAGAAATAATGATGACGAGTTGATGGATGCAGCAAACCACCATAGCCCGTGTATACCTATGTAACAAACCTGCATGTTCTACACATGTAGCCCAGAACTTAAAGTAAAACAAAAAAATACATTCCATAAATAAAAATTATTTTGTCAGGGGATGTATAATAAAAATTTAAATAATGTCCCAAACTAATTTTTAAGTATTTTTTTGAATTGTCACAAGAATAATGTTAGTTCCTTTATTGTGCTGGGTAAATAAAGAGCCTGTCAGGCTATGGAAGCCACCACCCTGCAGCACCAGCAAGGAGACAAGGCCTCTGCCACACCTACGATTAGAGCTCTGTGCTGGGGATTCAACTTCTAAAGCCTTGCAGTCCGTGTTGGGGGGTCCCTGAGCAAGGATAGATGGGCAGTCCTTTGTGCCCTTCAGGTGGAAAAGCTCTGCTCAAGTAGTGATGGTGCTGAGGAACTGAGCCAGGGAGAGCCCTTCCCAGAAAACTAAACTGGAGACCAGAAGGATAACAAAGGTCAGTTAGAATTGGGGGAAAGATGCAAAGATAAAGAAAATAAAGACAAAGAGACAGAGTGCAGTTGAGACACGTTCAATGGATGTCCAATCCAAAGGCAGATCTATTGAGAATCATTCACATTTCAGGAGACGAGAACTGTTTTTATTCTACTAGAATCAAACTTTAATATTGCCACAGACTCTGTGAGAGAGGCCAGGCCTCAAAGTTAGAAACTTGTTAATTTTAATTACTTATTTTTCTCTTATTGCATTAATCAATGTCCCTGAATTTTGTTTTGTTTGTTTGTTTTAATCAAATGAGCTTAACACACAGAGAATGAAATGGGAAGAAATTTCTGTCAGGAAGTAATTACCCGGCATTATAAATTGTATTCAGGACAAGATGGCTCACCCAGAGAGATATAAAGGAAAATGGAATGACTTAAGGATGTGATAGATACTTCTTGGATGCTCAAGAGACTATCACTTTTTAGCAAGTTTTTATTTATTTGGTCACCAGAATATTCCCTAAGATAGTTGGAGCTTGTAGTCCTCAGCTATAAAGCTAAGTGGTGCAACTTCATCATAATATAGCACATTTGTCCCTGGGTATGCTTGGGGATTGATTCCAGGACCCCCTGTAAATACCAAACTCGAAGGCTACTAAAGTCTCTTATACAACAAGGTGTGTTATTTGCCTATAGCCTACACACATCCTCCTATATACTTTCAATCATTCCTGAATTACTTATAATCCCTAATACAATGCCTATACATCACTTCTTTAGCGTAGATTTGATATATTTGGCATATGGCAAATTCAAGTTTCGTTTTTTGGAAGTTAGTGGAGTTTTCTTTTCCAAATATTTTCTATCCATAGTTGGTTGAATCCATGGATGCAGAACCCATGGATATGGAGGACCAGCTGTACTTTGGAGTCAATACTATGCTTGAAATGAGGTGGATAAATGGCTTTTAGCTAGACCTTTAAAACAATCTCTCCCTGAATGATCTGCCTGACTGCTCAAATCCCCTAAAATGCATGGCAGCCTGCCCTACTTGCCTTGCCATCGCTAGTTGCATTAGCCTGGGCAGGCTGCAAAAGGGGGCAAAGGGCAAGCCTCTCTCTGGAAAAGACTAACGCAATAGGTCATCTTTCCAGTTTAAGCTGCTAGTTCTACACACGTGGAGTTGCAGATAGATGCATTCTCACTGCTCTGACCAAGCAAAGAAAGAGTGGCTTTTCATAATGACTCATAGGTTGTAACTAACTGTACCTACCTTTCTCTGTCACATCTGTGTATAAACCCTATCTAGACTGATTAAAAAATAATAACCCTTTGCTAAGGAGTCTTCCAGTTTTTCTACTACTGGGACTTAGGAAGACAGGAGTAGCATTAAAGCATGCTTGTCCCTATTCTGCGTTGCTGTGCCTCTGTGAAAAGGCCTCACAGACAACAACAATAGCAATGACAACTACAACATGAACATTTATGAGCACTTAAAATACAAAGCTCTTTATAGGTGCAAAGTCATTTAGTCCTTTCAACAGTGCTGGGACCATTATTAACCCCAGTTGCACTTGAGAAGATTAGGGCACAGAGAAACTAAAGTATAAGTTCAAGTTCAAGAAAAAGTAAATGGTCACAGGCAGTCTGGCTCCAGAGGCCATGCTTTCAACCACCACATGTCATTGTTGCATAGCTAGAAAAGAAACACTGTCTTCCTGTACTTCTGTAACAGAAAATCAAACCAATAGTGTTGGACAGGGGATGTGGTAGAGTAAAAAAGGCCATCCTCCTTGGAGTCAGAGTTTAAAGACCAATTATAATTTGTACTAAGTAAACTAATTTTGAGGAATCCTTTGTCTTCCCCTAGTCTCAGGGCCCTCATCTGTAAAATGGGGGTGCTTATGTCTTCTGTACAGGGTTTTCCTGGCATAAAAACATGATGGATACAAAGTTTTCAGCATCGTGTCTGGCATGTGATGAGTAATCACTCCAAAAAGTCATACTTTTCTTCTTTCTTCCTGCTCTGGTGATCTGGGAAAGTATCAAGTCTCTTTTATCCCTATAATTATAGGAGACTTTTATGTAACATGGAAAAAGCAATTACATGGATTGGCTGAACTGCTAAACATCCAAGAATCCTCTTTTGAAAAGCTGGGGTGCCCATGATATCAGAGAACAGCTTGTACCCATCAAAATGCAGAGGATCATTGTCATGAAGCTTACTCCTGCCTTCCAAGCTGCTGTGAGTTAAAGTGAAGAAGCTTGAAATGTGTAAAATCTAAATTACGCTACCAGGTAGCTTTGAATGCTACCAGTCTAGAAGAAGGAAGGGATATCCTATGCTGTGTCAACCTACAATCTTTAAGAGCTTTTTTTTTTTAAGTGTGAGATATTTGATTTCAGTACATGGAAGACTTCAAAAATCAGATATGGGCAAAACCAAACAGATAATATCATTGGAATGTGTCTGATTTGCTTCCTCTTCTGTCTTATGGTAGACCCACTGAATCCCAACCTCCTACCCCTTCCTTGTTACCACCGCACAAACTGATGAGCCAATTCTGATCATGGCTTGGGAATGAATTATAATGGGGTTTGTAGAGAGGCACAAGGTAGTGGAGCATTTAGGGACATTTAGGCGATTGATTCATTGAACATCAAGTCCGCATATTAATAGTTCAGTTCTGGTCTTGGGCTCTGCCTGTGAGATCTCAGTGACAAACTCCCAATGTTCCTTTTGGGTTCTGGTAACCTAGTTCCCTGCCTTGACGTTTGTTTAGTGCTTTCTGCCTTCTAGCAGAAAGAAACTGGAATCTTGCTAACAATTTTCTCTCGCCATCTCTTTCTACCTTTTTTTTTTTTTGAGACAGAGTCTCGCTCTGTTGCCCAGGCTGGAGTACACTGGCATGATCTCGGCTCACTGCCTCCTGGGTTCAAACAATTCTCATGTCTCAGCCTCCTGAGTAGCTGGGATTACAGGTGCCTGCCACCATGCCCAGCTAATTTTTGTATTTTTTGGTAGAGACGGGGTTTCACCCTGTTGGCCAGGCTGGTCTTGAACTCCTAACCTCAAGCAACCCGCCCACCTGACCTCTGTGCCCGGCCCTCTCTCTACCTTTAACAAGTGCACATACACGTGCACACATCACAGGTAGAAGGAGGAGGGGGGAAAGGAGAGAGATCTTAATGTTCAACCATTTTTTGTCTTTTAAGGCCTGTTTTAACCTACTTAAGAAAAAAAAGCTTTCCTAATGCTAATTGCCTGATGTTCTGGTTATACAAATATTTCCATTTCTTTCTTTCCCGTTTTTAATACATACATTTGTATATTTATCCAATCATTTATTTATTCATGCATTAATAATTCATGTATTTACAATTATTGATTGAGCCACACTATGTTGTCAGGTATCAAGTCAGGCATTAGAGGTAACTATAACATGAACAGACATAGTTCTTGCTCTCGCAGATTTTTCGAAGCTAGTAGAGGGTGGAGACAATGTACTGAGTGCAGTGTGAGAACCTATAATAAGTACATAATCCAGGCTTTGGAGACAGGATTTGGAAGGCAGGGAAAGATATTTGTAAGAGGTAATACCTCTGATGATCCTGAAAGGAGAGTAGAGATTAGGTGGAGGATGAAAGATGAAAGGTTAGTTGGTAAGTGGAAAGAGGAACAGTAGGATGTTTCAGACACAGCAAACAGCATCTGTAAGGCCCACAGTGGGAAAGAGAGCATGTAATATTAAAGAAACTGAAAGTCGTTCAGCATAGGAGTCATACAATGGGCATGGCTGGGAGATTGCAGGAAGTGGCATGATCATCTTTGTATTTTAGAATGGCTTTGTTCTGTGGAGAATGGATTGGAAGGGAATGACCTTCGGTCAATATTAGTAAGCTGTTACAGTAGCCTTATTGCTTATCACATTTCCCTACCGAGTCAAATGGCATTGAATACTCTGAGAGATGTTTAGGAGCATTGGAATCAACTGGATTTGGGGATTGCAAGTCAGATGAGAGAGAGGAGGAGGTGTCAAAGATGACTTATAGGATTGCAATTTGGTCAATGGATGGATGGTGATGTCATTCATCAGGAATAGGGGGATGGCACAATATGGAAGGAAGATGATAATTTCAACTTGGCTATGTCGAGTTTGAGGTGCTAGTGAGACAACTGAATGTAAAAAACAAGTAACATGCCCTCTAGTTGGCACACTCTCACTATGGTGACATTTCAGGGTCTCCTGCTCCTCAATATCTGTTCAAAACACTAAATACTAAGTGGAACCACACGTGTCTTTGATGGCATCCTCCAGACAACACATTCCGTTTGCAAAGTTGAGTGTCCTCTATCATCTACAGGTGCATCTAAACCTCCAGCATCTGTTTATCAAGCTGAGGGTGGGTCCTAGCAGGACCATTATATACAGGACCTGTAACTCATTCACAGGTGAAACAAACCAGTTCTCAAAATTGATCTGATGCAAGAAGCTGCTCCTGAAAGACAGACATAGGCAAAGAAATAGCCTTATTCTAAGAGGCACCAAAAAAGTTAGAAGAATTGAAATATTAGATCAATTCAGATGGTTTGAATGGCTCTGCCATTTCAATGCCATTCTATACTCTCAGGAGAAATAGCAAGCAAAACTTAAACAGTAAAACCTCCACGGGGCTGCCCGATGAGGATTAAAATAGTTCAGAAGGACAGTTGCAAAACTGAAATTGTAGTTCTGTTCAGTGCATAGGGCTTGGTTAAAAAATATGTACATATATATATAATATTATACATTCTTTTCCGGTTCTCTTCCCCCCGGTCTCTATATATAGAGAGAGGCGGCGGGTGGTGGGGATGGAGAAGACAATGTATAAAAGCTTATCTTTTAATGAAAAAATAAATTAATGAGTTCATACATAATAACAATGATAACAATGATTTATATTTGTACTGAAATCTATATAGCTTACAAAATACTTTAATGTCCATGAAATTATTTAAATCTTTAAATAAGAATCTCAAAAACAGTTGCTACTTTCCAGATCATTTGATCATTCCTTAATAGGAATTCCACCCAAACCTACATCATCAGTATTCAAAATATACTTTTGCCTCAACAAAACCACATTCTCTAAAGCTGAAATAATTACGTTGGGACCAAAAGAAGATGAAAAGTGAGTATCTTCACACCTGACTTGGTTGAGTACTGGTTGCTGAATTTTCTCACATTATTTATTTCTTATAAAATTCAGGAAACAGAAGCAGCATAGAATTATTTTCAAAACAAGTAAACTGATGAAATAAATAATGGTTTACATATCTTCTCTTTAACCTATTTGTAGTGTTTAAATGTTTTATTTTAGAATAGTTTTAGGCTCACAGAATTATTGTGAAGATAGTAGAGAAATTTCACTTATATACCATACCAAATCTCACCTATCAACATCTTACATTAGTACAGTACATTTGTCACAACGAATGAATCAACACTGAAGCAATATTAACTAAAGTCTATACTTCATTCAGATTTCCTCAGTTTTTAAGCAATGCTGCTTTTCTATTCAAATCCCTCATCTGGAATGCCACATCACATTTAATAGTTTCCTCAGGCTTTCCTTGTTTATGACAGTTTGTAAGACATTTCTTGTTTTTAATCACCTTGACACTTTTGAGAATTACTGGTTGGGTATTTTGTAGAATGTTCTGCAATCAGGACTTGGCTGATGATTTTCTCATGACTAGACTAGGGTAATTTATTTCTGGGAGAAAACCAGAGAAATAGAGTGCTATTATAATAGCATATCAATATGACTTATCACTGTTGATACTAACCTTGATCACCTTACTTGACGTGTGCTTGTCAGGTTTCTCATCTGTAATGTTACTTTTTTTTTTCTGTTTCCATACACTGCTCTCTGGAAGAAAAGTCACTATGTGTAGCCTACATTTAAGGAGTAAGAAGTTATGTTTCATCTCAATTATTTATGTAGATGGAGTAGCAAAATAAATTATTTGAAATTTTTCTGCATGAGAGATTTGTCTATTCTTCCCGTTTATTTACTTATTGAATCATTTTTTATACCAACATACGCACATGGATTTCCATTTAATACACTGGGTTATAGTCCAATCTAACTTTATTTTGTTGCTCAAATTGTTCCAGCTTTGAAAATTGGGAACTCTTTCAGCTGGCTTCTGGAATATTATGACATGCCCATATCATTGTCATTTTTTTAGCACTTTTTATATTTCCTGGCAAGCTGCTCCAGCTCATCTTGTATATTCCCTACTCTAGTCCTAGAATAAGCCACTTATTTTTTCAAGGGACCCTGGCTCCAGTAAAAATTGGAGAATAGTTTTAGAAACCAAGATCTGAGTTACAGGTGTGCTCATAGCTACTGGGGTGTCATTGCTTCTAGGCTCTCTCAACTGACAGGGCAAAGATCTGAATGTGAATATGCTATTCCATGTATATAAGCATATCTATAAATATTTCCATATGTAAACATTGATATATATGTCAACCTAAATAGGAGTTCATGCTGTTGTATCCAACTCTACTCCATTAATTACCACATGGATCATTCTAGTCTCCTCCCCTTACTCATCTCTAAACTCTCACTTCAACAAATCCGGCTTCCACAAACTACCATCAGTTTCTTAAAACATTCGATTATACTATACATGACATGATTTCAGAAGTGTTAACCCATATCTCCATGGAAAATAAGTACTTTATCAACTAGAGTACAGTACTTTATCAACTAGAGTACAGTACTTATGTACAGTTCCTTCAGCCTCTAGTTTTTCAGAATTCATTTTCAAAAACTCAGGCATCTAGTGAGTCCAAGAAAAGTCCCTGAGTTTTAATTTGTCCAACTTGTACATGTCTTAAGTATGGGAATGACAACTTCTGATCTTCTTACATGTTGAATCAGAAACTGGAAATTTTTCTATTTTCATTTTCAAATATGTTTTATTTTTCTGTTCTAATCCATCTTTGGCTCTAGTTCCTATCTGTGCTTTTTTTTTTTTTCATTCTCACTATCATAAGACAGTAATTTGAGAAATTTTTGTTTTCATTTGGTCAACTCTAAGATTCTTCAGAAGTCATGTTCTTTTCTAGCTAAGCAAATTTTTACGTGATTCTCAAGTGGTGAAAGGGCAGTCACATGAATGGCATGGATATTGATACAAATTATGGTATTCTTCACTTTGTGTTAAAGTTGCAGAGATTTTACTCCAAGTCTTTCTGATCTACATTTGTGTTAGCCAAGAAATGCATCGATGACTTTCCTTTCCTACATGTGTATTTAATAAGGATTTCATAATGGCTTGTGGTTCCAGACACTGTTTTTTCCTAAGGATCATCTGAAAAAATATTTTAAGGCTGGGAAAGGCAAAATATTTTAAAGTAACTGAGAGTCTTAAAGGGTTTATTCATGCATAGTGGGAGATCAGTGGTTGTGCCTGGGATGCATAGACTCTATCATCACTCCCATGTGTTCAGAATACCTTTTATTCCCTATAATCGCTGCTTGCTTATTTCACTCTAGTATCATTTAATTTGAAAGTTCAGAAAAACATTAATAGGTAGTTATCAGGCCAGACTAGAAGTAGGCTTAAGGAGAAACTGCTTTGCTCTCTTGGAGCATATCTCAGTCAATTGCCGGTCTAGATGTATACTGCAGAAGGGTGCGCACATATGTACAACGCTAAGCGTATATAACCTAGGTCAGAAAGACAGTGGTAGGTTCTCATCTTAATTACGTAACTTTCTCATTCTAAAGTTGGTGCTGCTTCAAGAAAATGGAGATGACTTTTTCATTTATTACTTGTAATAGGAACACACACCCCTCCCGCCCCCACCCCTACACCACCCCTATTCAGCTTAACTACCAGATAAAAGGCTTACTGGGGCCCAGTGATTGGTTGAACGGCATTGGGCTTGCCTTAAAGCAGTGATTTTGGAAACCTAGAACAGGTGGGATTACTAAACAAATTACAGGACACTCAGTGAATTTGAATTCCAACTAAACAATGAATACATTTTAGCATAAGCATTCTAAATGTGGTTGCTCCTTTTAATCTAAAACAATTACACTTGAAGGACTGGGAGATTTTTCTCCAATAATTCAGCTCTTCTTGTCACATTGAGAGATCAAACTACTGTAATCATGGAAAGGAATCCCAGGAGTTGAAAATAAATAACTGATGGATATCAGGACTTTTCCTTAGGGCCAAGAAAGCAGGAGAGGAGGCTTCAGGCACAGTGAAACTGGGCATCTTTAATGGTTAGCTGAACCCTCTCTAAGACCAGGATATAATGGTCACATCCATTAATCAACTTGCCACGTGAGTTGGCAGAATGTACTCATACTGCCAGTGCCAAGCAACTCCACAGTATCTCGAATATTGGTAAAAGAGAAGATAACTTACTTTCCGAAGCAACTCTCATGTGTCAGGTACTTGTCATCAATGGTATTTGTTTGATATTTTATTTAACCTTCAAAATAACCTTGTGGTTTGTGAATTTGTTGCACATTTTACCAGGAAATGAGGCTGAGAAAGATGAAAATACCTGCTGACAGTCTTCTAGTGAGGATGGTATTGAATGGGGATTCAAACTCAGGGCTATCTGAATGCAGTCTTTTCTCTCTCCACACAGATCTCACTGCCTCTGTGAATGTTTGCCATGTATAAAATATGGAAATGATAAGTTAAATATTTATGAAACCTGCTCTTGAGTGTGTAATCTTGCTAAGTTAAATAGCTCAGCCATTTATTTTTAAATCTGTCACTGGTGATTAGAGCATATTTCAGGGGGAAAATGTCAACTTTCAGTTTCTTGCTTTGCTAGAATGTTTTAAGACAAATCCCAGGAAAAAATATACATATATGTAAGAATATGTATGTATATACATAGAGATACACATATATATATCTATATATATCTATATATATATACACGCAATCCCACATACACACAGGTGTGTGTGTGTGTATATAAAAATATAATTTTAATCCAATATAAAGGGGCTAAGCCAATCCCATGTCAAGGCCCAGTTAACAGTCTAGTCTACATTTATAAGCAGGAGTTGTTTCTGTTAAATTCAGTCCAAGACAACACCATTTTCTGAATTTTACTTTGAGTTTTGCAACCAAGCTCCTAGCTCCAAGACTCCCAGGCAGCAAGAGACTTCATTATTAGCATTATTTAGAAACTTTATTCTAGGATATTCAAGGTGCTATAAAATACACCAGAAATATGGCCCAGTCATGATTCCAAGCACCAACAAAGAAGATGAAGTTACTGAACTATCAGAGGAGTTAGGGATGGGGAAATGGGAAAGGGCAGGCACCAGAAAAATAAAATGATTATGGCTAGAGGGCCCAGTTATACAGTTGTGCCACCTGCTACAGGTTAAGTAGGAAACCAGCCATCCATCTCTAATGTACACGAGGCTCTGCACAAGGGCAGGAAAGCACCGTCCTTAAATGAAAGCCCGACTTGTGTGGCATTTCAACTTGGACTGTCACTTTTATTTCATCCCTGTGACTTCATTGTGAAGGCTTTTTCACAGCCACTGGTGCCTGTTTTGGTCAAGACGTTACACTCAGGAGATTTACTAAGACCATAACCTGAGCTAGGGAATGATAGTTCCGTGATCTTGTTCAGCCACTCTGACATGATATTACGGAATTGGAAACTGCACGGTAATTATTTCAGTTCTTCTCCAGTGGGCCAGTATTAGGACCCTGTTTAATTTTCTTCCCCCTTATCAAATTCCTTACTGACAAAGTCTTTTAAAGCTCAATTAATTCAGCAGTATGATTACATTCCCTGAGGAGCCTATAAGCACCACCACTGTGTAGAAATGGAGACTTTCCCAATGTGTGCTACAGTCAGAATGCATCCCTATACAGGAGAAATTCTGACTGATTCAAGGGGAAAAATTTAAAATAGTGTTGGACATTTTTATGATTTGGAGGGCATTCTTAAAAATGTTGGCCGGGTGAAGTGGCTCACGCCTGTAATCCCAGCACTTTGGGAGGCTGAGGCAGGCGGGTCACTTGAGGTCAGGAGTTCGAGACCAGCCTGGCCAACATGGTGAAACCCCATCTCTACTAAAAATACAAAAATTAGCTGGGCGTGGTGGCACGCGCCTGTAGACCCAGCTACTGGGGAGGCTGAAGCAGGAGAATCGCTTGAACCTGGAGGCAGAGCTGAGATCACACCATTGCACTCCAGCCTGAGCAACCAAGCAAGGCTCTGTCTCAAAAAAAAAATGTAATTGCTGGGATCTTTATACTGTACAATTGTACTTAATATGCATCTATTTACTCACATCTCTGAATAGAGGAGAATCTCACACAAAGGTGACTAACATCATATAAGGTATAGTGGAACTTTCTACATTGCTGTACAGAAATTTTTATTTTTGTTCCTTCACCTTTTTTACTTTTTAGACAGGGTCTTTCTCTGTCACCCAGGCTGAAGTACAGTAATGAAAGCATGGCTCACTACAACCTTGGCCTCCCAGGCCCAAGCAGTCCTCCCACCTCAGCCTTTTCAGTAGCTGGTACCATAGGCATGTGACATCATGCCAAGCTAATTTATTTTATTTTTGTAGAGATGGGGCCTTGCTGTGTTGTCCAGGCTGGTCTTGAACTTCTGGGCTCAAGCAATCCTCCTATCTTGGCCTCCCAAAGTGCTGAAATCACAGGTGTAAACCAGTGTGCTCAGACATTGCCCCATCCTTAAAGAAGTAAAACAATGACAAGAACAACAAATAAGTCATAACAGTTCTATTCAGATATTAAGAGTGTTCTTTCATCCAATGTAAAGCCTTATACATATAGAACATGATATATTTTTTGGATTTTTTTTGCCTTCCTCAATTCTCTGAACAAATAAAAGCCTACTGAGATCTAGCACTAGAAAGAGCCTTATTCAGGAGATCTGTAATATTACAGTATTTTGTTTACTATAAATGTCTTTATTTCAGAAAAATAAATGTTTGTTGAATTTATAAGATCACAGAAATTGAAATATGAGAGAAACTGAAAATGCATTTATATATTCACCAATGTTTATAATAAAAAATATCATCTGAATTTTTTAGGTTTAGTGAGTGTCATTTAGGTTGTGGAACCAACCTAAAATGGACTTCATGCCTTAACAGTTTTAAAATATTCAGACTTTTGTACAGCACATTTACATATGGGTCTATTAGGTTAGCCAAAATCTCACTAGGAACATTTTGTGTCTAATTTTTTTTTTTACTTCGAAGTGCAAAAGAATTCACTCAATTGTATTATTGCCACAGCAAATAGAAAAATTACACAATATTTAAATTCTTAAGGGAATATGCAAATGTAACATCACTGTGTGGTAGGAATATTGTTTATTTTAAAAAGATACACATTTTGTTTTTAAAATATTTACTGTATTTCAAATCTGAAATTATCTGACTGACATTTCCTTAATTATTGTCAAAGACCTTGTTCCTGATTTCTACAAAGTCATATTTGATTATCAAAAACAGGTCATAGACCTCCTAGTTTCTTTTTTGGCATGTAAAGAGCTCAGAAGTTATTGCTCTTATCCTCCCGAAAAGAAAAAAGTGAAACAAAATGAACAAGTCTTCTTAGAGCCTTTGGAAAATGGAAGTCACAGGGCAAACTGCTACCTTAAAAACTGCAGAGAAAGATAAACACAGAGTCATAGATTACAGGGAGCAGAAGCCATTCCTGGAGTCAGAAACCAGTTAAAACACTTCAACATCACTTGACTAACAGTTGGACACTGGATGTGGACAAGCTTGAAATATAAAAACTTCTACAAGACCAGCCTTAGAAGGATCCCCATGAGTTCATAAGTTTTCCTTCCAGAAACCTCTAGAGGTTATCATGATGAAGATGAGGAAAACCCCTAATGCATCTGGCAGGGGAAAAGAAAAAGTGTTCATTTAAAATATACTCAGAATGTTGTGTTCTCCTTAACAAAGGCCTTTCCCCAGAGAAAACTATTGTACCAGAACCTAACCACCATGAGAAATACCCAATTACAGCTTCCTCTAACATTCAACATTGGAGGGAAATACCTGATTTCAAACCTCTCTAGCTTGTCTCATGTAAGGGGAGGGGTGTGGGAAAAAAAAAAAAAAAAGCTAAAAATCACTTGTGAAGGACCCACCTCTGGGGCTCAAGCCCACTAGAGGATTGAGCTCTCATCATAGAATTATATAACACTTTCTTTCCTGCACACCTTACCACTCATAAACAGGGATCCTACACAATAACAGGAGAATACAAATAAAAAACCACATGTTTCAGAATTTATTTAGAAAGAAGTCTCTAGGGAAGTCCAAGGACAACAGGGAAGAAAAAAACAAGGGCATCAGAAGGAAATTTTAGCCTCTGACACTTGTAACTACAGTTAACATTAAACAAAAACTGACTGCTAGCTAGAGAAAAAAACTTATTAAAAAAACTCACACTAAAGGCTTACTTATGTCAATCCCTTTTACCTAATATGTCATGTCTAGCTTTTCACAAGAAAACTGCAAAGTATGCTAAAAGAAAAAGAAAAAAAATTAAATCTGAAGAGACAAAGAAAGAATCAGAATCAAACTCAGATACAGCAGAGATTTTTAAATTATCAGAAAATGAATTTAACTGATTGTTAGGCCAAAGGATCTAATGAAAAAGTACACAACATGCAATAACAGATGGGTAATGTAGGCAGAGAGATAAAAATTCTAAGAAATAATCCAAAGGAAGTACTAGAAAAAAAACTGAAATGGAAGTAAAAAATGCCCTTGATGATCATCAGTGGATTTAACATTCTCAAGGAAGGACTCAGTATGCTTAAAGATGTATCAATAGAAACCTTAAAAACTGAAAAGCAAAGAGAAAAATAATGAAAACACAGTGGAACAGAACATTGAAAAACTAGGAGACAATTTTAAAAAGATATAACACACATTATAGGAAGACGAGAAGGAAAATCAAGAGAAAACAATATACAAAAGGTTTTGAAGTAATAATAGCTGACAGCCTTCCAAAATTAATGATGAAGGCAAAACCACAGATCCGGGAAGCTGGAGAATACCAATCATGGAAAATACTCTACATTATGCATGTCATGTTAAATCTGCACAAAATCAAAACAAAATCCTGAAAAGAGACTGGGAGTGTGCAATGGTGGGAAGGGAAAACACCTCACCTATAGAGAACCAAGTATAAGTATTACAGACTTCCACACAGAAACTATGAAAACAAGAGAAGGTAGTCAATATTTCAAATGTTAATGGGAAAACAAAACCCACCATCATCAATTTAGAATTCTGTAGCCAGTGAAATTTATTCTACAAAAGTAGAATTCCTTTTTTTTTTTTGTAAAAGTAGAACTTACAAAAGGAGAAATTCCTTCTCAGATAAGCAAACATTAAGGAAATTTGTCACCAGTACACGTACCTTGCAAAAAATGTTAAGGCTTCTTCGGAAAGAAGGAAAATTATATGTCAGAAACTCAGACCTACTTAGGGAAAGGGAAAGAGGTACAGAAAAAAATAAACAAAGGTAAAATAAAATGTTTATTTTTCTAATTTTTATTTGAACTAACAGATAACTGGGTGGTTATAGTTTATGAATAAGTGAAATGAATGACAGCAATATTATAAGGGATGAAAATAAGTAATTGGAAGTACTTTTTTGTTTTTTTTTAATACTGAGTCTCGCTCTGTCGCCCAAGCTGGAGTGCAGTGGCGTGATCTCAGCTCACTGCAAGCTCTGCCTCCCAGGTTCAAGGCATTCTCCTGCCTCAGCCTCCAGAGTAGCTGGGACTACAGGCGCCTGCACCATGCCTGGCTAATTTTTTTGTATTTTTAGTAGAGATGGGGTTTCACTGTGTTAGCCAGGATAGTCTCAATCTCCTGAGTTCAAGATCCACCTGCCTCAGCCTCCCAAAGTGCTGAGATTGCAGGTGTGAGCCACCCCACCCGGCAGGAAGTACTTTTTATAAGTTATCTATACTAGTCAAGAGCAGTATTATTTGAAAGTAGGCATAGATTAGTTGTAAACGTACAGTGCACTGTAGGGAATTACTAACAAAATATATCTAGGAAACATAATTGGTATGCTAACAGAGAAGATGAAATACTGTCATATAAAATACTTAATTAGATCCAAAAATGAAAAAAAAATTGGAAGGCAAAGAAAAAGAAACAAAAACCCAGGTCATTAATTACTAAAAAACATTTACAAATATGATAGGTATTAATCCAGAAATATCAAAAATCACTATAAATATAAATAGTCTAAACCAATTAAAAGCAATTGTCAAAGTATATTTTTAAAAACAAGATGAAAGTACACATTGTCTTTAGGAAACTCACTTTAAATATAATGGCATGGGTGCCATAAATGGTAGGGTAAGATATACCATACTAACACTTATCCAAAATAATATGGTGTGACTATATTAACTTCAGGTAAAGAAGACGTCAGTGCAAGAAAAAAATATCAGGGATAAAAAGGAGCATTATATAATGATAAAGGAGCCAACTTTCCAGAAAACATAACAATTTTTAAAATGTATGATGCCTATAAACCCAGCATGAAAATATGTAAGGCTAAAACTAGAAGAACTACAAGGGGAAATAGATTAATTCACTATTTTAGTTAAAGACTTGAACCCTTCTATCCAGCAAGCAGGCTATCAGTAAGGATGTAGTTGACTGAATAGCACTATCAACCAACTGGATCTAATTGACATTTATAGAAGACTTAATCTAACCATAGCAGAATATACATTCTTCTCAATTTCACATAAAATATTCACCAAATTCTGGGTCATAAAACATATCTTAACACATGAAAATTATATAAATCATACAAAGTATTCTCTCAGATCATTATGGGATTAAAATATAAATAAAAAACACATGAATCAAAGGAGATGAGGCAAAAGAAATTTGAAATAAAAATGAATTAAAGGAAAATGAAAATACAACTCATCAAAATTTGTGCAATGCAACAAAAGAAGTTCTTAGAGGGAAATTTATAACATTTAATGCATATATTAGAAAATAAGAAATATCCAAATATTAATAATCTAAGTTTCTACCTTAAAAACTAGAAAAGGAAGATCAACATCTACAGTAATTGGAAGAAGAGAAATAATAAAAACTAGAGCAATATCAATGAAATTGAAAACAGGAAATCAATAAAGAAAATTAATGAAAAGAAAAACTGATTCTTTGAAAAGATAAATTGAATTGTTAAACCTCTAAAAGCCAGTTTAACTAAGAAAAAAATGAAAGAAGACAAAAATTACTAATATAAAGAATGAAAGAAGGATCATTACTACTGATCTCATCAATATTAAAATATAATAAATATTATGAACAAGTGTATGCCCACAAATTTTATAAATTACATAAAATTGATCAATGCCTTAAAAGACATAATCTACAGAAACCAGAAGTAATCTGAATAGGTCTACATTTATTAAAAGAATTAAATTAATAGCTTGTAACTTTCCAGAAAGAATCTATGTTACCTGGGGTTTCGTGTTGAGCTTTTAGATATAATGCCAAAAGCACAACCCATGAATGAAAAAATTAAAATTTTAGATTTTATTAAAATTAAAAATATCTGCCCTTAAAGATAATGAAAAAATGAATCAAAGACTGAAAAAAAATGCTTATAAAACACTTAACCATATCCCGTTCTTTAGATGTACTCAAAAATTCACAACTCAAAATTAGCAGGCATAAAGAGATCTTAATTTTCTTTGATTTCTCTCACTGCAAAGATTGTACATACATATACATTTACCTCTGACCCATGCTAAATGGAAAATTCAGAAGGTAAACCCACTACCCTATTTAAAGAATGCCAATGATTTTTGTAAAGGGATTTAATTCTGATGCCATTAATAAATATTTTAAAGTCAGTCCATCTGCGCAAGAAGGGTTGAAACATAGTCACTGAACATAGCCATAGGCCAGATGTTGTGCCATGCACGCACAACTGTGTCTTCAGTTACTATGTTCCAAGTGTTGGCAACAGCATATACAGCATGCTTCATGCTAAACTCCTTCTGAAACCCTTCCATACCCAGACTGCTGTTCACTGCTGTTAGCGTTCTGTTCAATAAAGTGTTTTTATATTTACTCTTCATTGATCTAAGGATACCCTGGTCACATGGCCGAATTAATGAAGTCATATTTGGGGGAAAGTACATGACATAAACATTATTTTTTAGAATTTCAGCTGGAGGATGAACAGAACGGTTATTAAGGAATAACAAAATCTTGTAGTCCTCATCCAGTTCAGCTTCTTTGCAGTGAGCATAAGCCACTGGTACAAATGTTTGTAAAACCAGATAGAGAAGATGTCTCTGGTGATTCATGCCTTCCGCTAGCATAATAATAGACAAGTAAGAACTTAGCCTTTTGAAAACATTGAGGACTCAAGCTTATGTCTAACACAGCAAGTTTACACTTAAGCGTGCCTGCTGCATTAGCACATCCTGGTGCAGTTATTCTGTCTTTGGCATTCTTAATTCCTCTAGTAGCTGTTCATTAGCTGTAGTCAGTTTCTTTCTGGGGCAATAACACCAAAATCGTTATGTTACATCAGCATTATAGACTTGTTCTGGTGTCAGACTTTCAGCAGTGATGACATTGGCAAACTTGTCAATGAATTTCTCTTCTGCTTCATGATAAGCAGATGATTTATCACAAGTCTTTACAAATTTGTCTTTTAAAAATTTTCTGCAGCCAGCGTGTTGAATCTTCACAGTTCTCTATAATTTTTCAGCTCATTGTAATTGGTATTTTCTTGGTTCATGGCCAGAATATGATTGTCATATGTTTACCATGACACTGCGGGATCCACTCTTTCAATATGCAATCAAGATCTTCAGTTTTCGCTTTAGAGTATTTTTCTATTTTTCATTAACTTCTGTTTATCACTTTCAGCATAGAACTTCAACAGTTTATCCTTCTGTTTCTTCAAGTCATATATGGTAGCCATTCTACCATCATATACTTCTGTAAGATGGTTCACACTTACTCTGCTGTTCAGTTTCTCCAACAGCTTGACTTTCTGTGTTCTAAGTTAACATAAATCCTTCTTCTTGTTCTTATCACTGTTACTCATAGAGGTATCTACAGGCTTTTTTGACATTTTCAACAAATATCATCACATCCTTGACATCACAGAGCATAGCATAAGCCAAAAACTTCAGTGAGTAATGAACGTAGGTCTTGGCCTCATGTGGAACATCATTAGGAACCTACTGCTGGTGCTTCTGGTCTGCACATGTGTCATTTTATTACCATTGTGGGCATACTTGTGTGGGAGTATCTAGGTGTGTACAGAAAATACATATCACAAGTGAATGGTACTTGGAGGGTCTTTTTTTTCCCCCTTGGGGTCACTGAATAAACTGTGAGTGGTGTGCTTGTGTTTTGACTGCAACCTGTCACATGAGATCAGATGTAAAAGTTTCCAGTTGTAGCATCATGTCAATGATCAAGAATCTTAGATTTTGGAGCATTTTGGAGTTTGAATTTTCAGATTAGGGATGCTCAACCTGTATTGTTCTTCAGAATGCTTGTGTGAACTGCTCATAAGATTCATTATGTTAAAGTCAAAAATCCATTTCTCTGCATTGAAGGTCATCTCTAGCAGGTAATAATTGTGACAGAAATAAAATGAAAACCTGTTTGCATGGGAGTTTTTACTTCACAGCTGTTTAGTGTGACATTAACAGATAGAGCAGGTGAAATTGCACGATTTCTGGCCATCTGTTCAAAAGTGAAATTAAGTCTTTCTACGCAAGGTATGGCCTCAGTTTCCTGATGGTCGGCCAGGCATACAGCCTGAAGAGACTCCTGGAGGACAGTGCTAATGGGGTCCATGGGAGCTACAGTCATCTGGGGTGTGGTGTCTACTCACCACACTACCTCCATTGGCTTCCTCTCTCTCCTGACTGCCACAGCTCCAGTCACTGAAAGCAATCTGAGCATTCCCGGAGTATGTCCAAACACAAATCTCTTATCTCATTGTAAACAGAGAGCATCTAGGGATGGACAGGAGCCACTGAAGCAGTTTAGTATGGCCAGAAGCTCATCTCTCTCCATGGTACATGCACCTGGATTCCCTCAGTCTTTTTTCTCTTCCCTTGGGAAGTGAGACAGACAGAGAGGATTGCAGGTGAACAGCAAGGAGTTAGTGTGGGTGTTCTCATTTTAGCATACTGATTGCCATTTTATTTCAGGGTTGAGTAGTAATTACCACTAATGAACAACATGATAATTTGCAGCCATAAATCACCAGTTGCTTGGTTTTGCCATTTAACACAATGAATTAAAGCTTTTCATGCTCAGAACTTGGCAGGTCTCAGTGTATCTTCTGTTCGGGTCAAGGTGTACTGAAATATGCAGGGTACCGAGGTGGATTTCTACTCAGAAAACATTTCTGAATTCCTTGATAATGAATTCCAGGCATAAAGACATACTTGTGGACTCTATGCAGAAGTCCTGCTCATCACTGAGACATTCTCCTGCACCAGTTGCAAACTTGTTCCTCCCTAGTGAGTTAACAGCTTACACGTGCCAGGCCATGTTGAGACCACCTCTTCATGGCAGCTTTTGCTTCTGGCCTTGCACAGGAATGGGACTTGGTTTTCCACCACAATACACAGACATCTGAAAGTCTCTTGTGATGTGAGATGCTTCATCAGGCTTGCAGAAAAGTAATGGCTATTGAGAAGCTACTCCAAACCAGGTACCATTTTGACACTTTATCCATAATGTCTTCATAAAGAGAGCTTAATCGGGCTCAAGGAGGAATGATGGTTTACCCATGGTAAATATCTAGTAAGTTTCATAAGTCAGGCTAAGGTTCTAAGCTTTCAAGACAGGCAAAACATTGCCTACATGCTTTGATCAATATATATTTAAATGGTTTCATAATTTTCACACATTTGCTCTACACATGCAGACTTCACATCCCCAAAATATGGGCTACAGCTTCCACTTACACTGTATTTATATACAGTACCTATGCATACAGTTAGTGCTTAAAAAATACCTGTGGAATTAAATGGAAAACCTTCTGTATTGAAATAAATGAAAAGTATATAAATAATATATAACTTATATGTTGTATAAGCTACATCACATATATTTCTTATTTAATAGCAACTACGAAGGTTCCATAGGCCCAAGTTATATTAAAACACAGACTGGTTTAAGAAACAGTCCATTTAAATAATTGATGATAAATTAATATCCCTTTTATTCCATTAATGCTTCTTAATAGCCTCCAGACAGACTGGATCAACATTGTATAATCCTGATTAATAAAAAATTTGTCAAGATGTGAACTGACTTGAGAAAGGAGGAGACTACAATAGAATCCATGATTCGCAAACTGTTAAAAGTGGGGTAAAATGATATATTCCAGAAAATTATAAAATCATAATATAGCTTCAACTCCACAGAATATAAATTTTACGTAAGAAGATCTTCCAAAATTTTTCTGTATAATGTCAAATAAATATAGGCAGGTATTATTTTAAACCTTGAAAGAAATTATAAGAATTTATCCCCCAGTGAACTAAAACTCAGTGCAGACAGCAGAGTCCAAGAATCTCTAGAGGCATGAAGGGTAGACAGCGCCCCAAGAGAGGATGCCTCACTGTAGCTGTTCTTAGCGATGGGATAAAGAATATTTTCTTCATTCTCTGGGCAACTGAGAATAATAGGACTGAGAATAATAGGACCCAGATCAGTTTGTATTGACTGCAGTTTATACTTTTCTCTGAAGTGAGATGTAAGGACCCATTCAACTTCTGTTATTTTGCCACTGTTATAATCACTAATTAAGACCCAATTCAGCCATTCTTTATTTCCTTACTTGTATAATCACCTTCATGCCTTCTAAAGTTTCTATGAAAAAACAAAACACTAGATTCAATATTCCTCCAAATTGATTTCTGCAGACTTCTTTCTTAACTCCTTTAATAACAAGGTTATTTTATATGCTTCACCCTTTCTAGAAGAGAGACATTTAAGAATAATGAAAAAAAAAATGTTGGTTTGATTTGCTCAATGGATTGCCTTATGTTAAAAAAAATGTGAGAAAGCATATTAGGATGTTAGTCTTGTTACCTAAGTGACAAAACCTTTTTTCCTACTGGACATGTTTTAATGTAAATTTCATGATGTCTTGTGGTCTTAAAATTCTATCTGGCAATATAGAAATAGGCAAAATTTATAATTTATTTATTCTTCTAATATTGAAAATTCTGAGGCTGCATTTATGTCAAACTGTTGCTGTTTTAAAATATTTTTTTGGATAAAGATGATTAAGTAAAGCCAGGTTACAAATCTTATTCTCCAACACCTATAGAAATTAATGTTTTAATAAAAGCCCAAAGTTCAACAGCAGCAACTAAAAAAGGACTGGAGTGTGATCTTATGCCACAAGGTACTTTAACATTGCTGTCATGAAAAGTAGTATAAATTACAATATGATGTGTGAAGCCTCAAACCCCATGTCTTCTCCACAGGGTTAATATTGAGGAGCAGAAGGGAATAAAGCCCTGAAGATTCTTGCTGGTTTTCCCACTCAATTTTTAGAGCTGAGGAGACTACTTGAGGGAATAGTTTTAAGAAGAGAAGCCCCAACATACTGCTATGGGAGCTCAGTGGAGTCAGAAAGTTCTAGAGCAGTATGCTGAGTTTTAGAAATTGGGTGAAGCTGTATGAGCAGGATAGCACGTGGCTGGGTGCAGAAGGCCATGTTTGATATTTTTGATAAGATTTTGGTAAAGATAATCTAGCCTTGACTCCAGTCATATGACATGGCCACAGCTAAGCTAGCCTCTAACCTATCCCATTGCCCTCAGGATACAGGAATGCGGTTAGAAGCAAAATTAGCATCCACATGAAGCCCAGGGAAAAGACAGAAACATTGTTAATATCTTGGATAGGGTCAAAGAGAGCAATCCCTCAGTGCATCCAGATGAGTAGAAGTTTCAGACAAAGCTGCCCTTTAAATAAATATGAGCAAATGAAAAGAAGCGACTTGATAACCATTTAAATTCTACAGAGAAAGGAAGAAAGAAATGGGAGGTCAGGGGTTAGCAGGAATGAAGGAAAATAAAGGTTCAGAAAGCAAGGAAAGTAAAAGCCAATTCTGAAAGAAAGTGTATTTAAAGAAAAGGAAGCAAACTTTCCCCAAGATTTTTGCACTATAGAAGAACTTCATAGAAATAATAATTCAGTAAAAACATATAACAAAGTAAACAAAAAACAATGAAACAACAAAACAGTGAAAACATGGAACAACCATTCAAACCATTCAAATAACAGAGATTTTGGTGCTAAATGCCTTATTTTAGAAGCCAAATTTCTGAACAGGTAACCTGGTGGAATGAGGAAAAAGCTTTCAATAATCACTGTCAACATAGAAGAAGAAGACAAAGAAATTAAGGCTTTGGAGAAATGCCTAGGAAATGGAATGGATGACTGGATGGATTAAGATACTCGGAGAGAAACTGATAAATACAGTGAACTGAGAAGATACAAGGCCAGTGTGAACCATGTTATGAACACACCAAACTGAACAGGCATATGGATATAAATAATCTACGGAATTTGAAAATCAAAAACACATTTTAAATATAAAGACCATGGGTAAATATTTCCAAATTGGACAGACACCCACAACAAAACTTCCTTTTTAAAATGCTACTTGCTAATGAATTCAAGCCAAAGTATGAACTCAGCCTTGGAGCACAATTAATTAAATTCATTTTCTGTATTTCAGGGAATTGTGAAAAATCCACACTTGTCAGGCATACTATAAATTTAGATCATGCTTTCTACAGGATGGAAAATGTTCTTTCAAAGTTCAAGTTCTCACATTTTGTTTCTGTTAGAATTAAGCTTGTGCTCAATCAGTTCCATCCATGACTAGAAGTATGTATCAGAAATACTTTGGGCTCCTCAGGGAAAAATAGTCAATGCTATTTTTGTTGACATCATTATCACCATTGAAACCCTCTAAAATCATTTCCCCATCTACTTTTTTTGATTTCCTAATATTTTTGTTCGTGTATCTGATTCTCCAACATAGAGGTCTAGCAAAGAACATTATTATATCAATAGTTGAATTAAAAGATATTGATCACCTAAGACATAAGAGGGTCTGAGCAAGATTAGAGGCTTGTCAAAAGCTCCAAGGTCTGTTTGGGGTGAGTAAAATAACCATGGACTCCTCAGAGAAAGGCTGGATCAGAGTGGGGGCTGAGGTTAAGTCCCAAGGTCCCTGTGAGAGGCTGCATGATGAGAAAAGTGGGGCTTCTGTGCTTGGCCAAGGAGGTGTTCTCTTAGCTCATCATGAGCAAAAGGCTCTAAGAGCTGATATTGCTGGTGAAGCAAGGTGAGGCAGACTTCATGAGCCATTCACATACAAGGAACGTGTCTTCCTGTGGCTTATACTCATTTTTAGTGGGTATGAGCCCACTAAAAATCTAAGCTAACTATGGCTCTAATGATACAAGTGATTGCATTATCATTGGTATTTTGGGATACTTGATAGAGAAAACTTTTGCTGAGTTAGATACCAATTTACGTTATCACAGGAAATGTCAACATTACATTTGTGTATGAAAAAGGAAAGGATCTTTCCTTACTTTAATTTCACCTACTATAATTTTTTTAATGGTTTTAAAAATATTCTAATTTTTGTATTACCTTCTTGACTATGGTAGGAATCAAAAGTTTGCAAAGATTACTCTTAAGGAGTATTAACCAGGAATTGCATGTAGCTATGTCAAACATAAAATTTGATGGAAAAATGTTTTTAGTGAAAGCAAGCTCAAGTTCTTTATTACAATTTTTTAAAATAATGTGTGAGCAATGTGTGGTGAAACTATAGAAGTATTACATAAACTAAGAAATTAATATCCTAATATTTCATTACAAGTATATAATATAAAGATCATATAAAGAATATATGCCATAAAATCCCATTCATATGCCTAAGATATGCTTCTATGTATTCCTTCAAATCTCACAAACCATAGTTTCTGTTTCCCATGATATAAAAATTATTGAAGAATACTGTTTCAACAAAGATGTGCATAAACCATACTTAGCTACCTCTAGAACTTCACTTTGATGCATTTTGCTTGAAATATCTTCCCCACCAAGCACCCTTTCTTCTGGTTTAAATGCTGCTCATCCTCCATGTGTCATTTCAAGGAGGGCAAAGGAGACCAACCATTTTCTGTTGTTGAATGATTAATGAGTATCCATGACACATTAAAGAGACACTGTGATTACCATGCCACCATCTCTTACACCAGGGGTGTCCAGTCTTTTGGCTTCCCTGGGCCACATTGGAAGAAAAAGAGTTGTCTTGCGATACACATAAAATACATTAAAACTAACAATAGCTGTTGAGCTAAAAAAAAAAATCACTAAAAGACTCATGATGTTTTAAGAAACTTTATGAATTTGTGTTGGGCTGCATTCAAAGCTGTCCTGGGCCACATGTGGCCTGTGGGCCATGGGTTGGACAAGCTTGTCTTGTACCATGTCTGAACTTTTAGAAAATTTTTCTGCATATTTGTTGAAAAAAAGAAGATGATAAAATACAAGCTGATAATGTAAAGTGACACGATTGAATGCCAAAGGGATGACAAGACATGTACAGTAACCAAAGTCAACACATCTGTAAGTCCAGACTTCACTGCTTGTGTCTGAAATCTTGCTGGTCTTTATAACACATTATATATATAATGTACAGTCAAGCCTTGGACAATGTGGAAGTTATAGGGAATCTGACCCCTGTGCAGTTGAAAATTCAGATATAACTTTTAACTCCCATCAAATTTAATTACTAATAGCCTAATGTTGACCAGAAGCCTTACACACAACATAAATAGTAGATTAACACATATTTTATATATGTATCAGATATTGTATTATTACAATAAAATAAGCTAGAGAAAAGCAAATGTTCTTAAGAAAGTCATAAGGAAGAGAAAATACATTGAAGTACTGTGCTGTATTTATCAATACCATAAGTTTATGTCATCTGTTTACAAGATGAATTGTGTCTGAAATGGCAGGCACCCGCAGCTGCAGGCCTCAATCCACGGTATATATCAAGCAATTTAACCTTTTCTTATAATGTCAGGACTTTTCTCTGCTGCTTGGGAGCACTTCCAGCATCACTAGCAGAACTTTGTATGGGTCCCATGGTGTTATGCAAGGTTTAAGGTACTGCACTAAACACAATGAAAAATATATAAGAACAGCAAGAGAGAGAGATCACTTTTTACTGGATATACAATTTACTGGAGAGGCAAAATGCTTACATGGAGATGATTAGTACCACACGTATTTTAGGCGAATACTCTCAACACTTGGGCTAACCACAATAGCAACAAGAAGCAACTACAAGCTTATTACAGTTTTACAGTATGTGCTATAGTTAATGGTATGCAGTTAAGACATAATACTACATCTTTACATTTGTTTATGTTTCTCTTGACTGCAAATGATGCCACCTATGATCTGTGTTTGTGTAAGTTTTGATAACTTTTAATTTTTATAGTAAATTTGTGCATATTTTATGGTAGTTAATGATGAAATAGGCTAGTATCTACACAGATTTTATGTATTCATGACATGCCTAACTTTTTCTTATTTTTTTGATATTTCTAAGCTACACAGTTCACCTGTGATTTTTTAAAGACTCATAGATCTCCAAAAAATATTTTCCAATATATTATAAAAAACTGCATATAAATGGATCAATGCAGTTCAAACCCAAAAATTCAAAGATCTCCAAAAAATTTTCCAATACATTTATTGTAAAAAACTGCATGTAAATGGACCGAGACAGTTCAAACCCATGTTGTTCAAGGGTCAACTATACATGTGTATACAGATATGCATATGTATATACACATGTATAATACATATAATAATGTATACAGAAACATAGTTCTTTTTAAATACACAATTGATGATGTGAAAGCAAATGGATCGTGTGTCTATTTGGAGTTTCTAAAAGTTATTAGGCCCTAAAGATGGTTGACTTTGGAAACTGAGTCACACAGCTTGAACTTTTAATTACTGATCTTTTAAAAATAGATCAACTTCCTTCTGAATTTCCTTTTTTATGGCTAAGACCATGTGGCCCTGACATAAAAAAAGACCCCTTGACTGACACAAAAGACCCCTTGACTATTATGTCTTTCTTTAATATAGAATGTTAAAATGCCTTTCAAAAAAAAAAGAAATGCTGCATATAACTAAGCAAATTGTTGTAACTATTCACTAACCCTCTATGGAAAAATAATGTAACCTTTTTATCTTCCCCAGAACTTTCCTGCTTAAATGATCTTCAAATATTCCCTCTTTGGAGCACTGACCCTTTCCTTTTGGAGTCTGTGTTCTCCTGGGTTCATAAGCTTTGAATAAACCCAATATTTACAAACTGTGAATAAACCCAATATTTAATCAGATTGCCTGAGTCTCATCATCAAGGTTGTCCATGATGTACATACTATATGAAATATATGCAATAAAAGAATAATGTTACTAAAAATGGTCTCATGTATCTTTCGGTTGGTTATATCCATCTACCTATATATTTACCTATCCATTTATGCATTTAGCTACAGTAACAAATATACTAAAACCTAAAATGAAATGGAAAAGCTAGTATATAAGGGGTATACTTTAAATTAAGAGTAATCTTTATTACAGTGCCTCTAAATAAAAGCAAGTACCATTGTTAAAGCATGGTAATTACTAAACTGTGAAATCTGAAGTCTTCCAAACCAAGAGGATTGATGTTAGGTACCTGAATAACACAGAATGTGGATTTGTGCACCACCACCAAGTTCCTTCACAATTATAAAACGACTTTCACATATAATTTTAGCCATCTGCTGCTCTGTTTGACCTTATCCCACTGTGTTCTAATCACTGCTGGTGCTTAAGAAATCTTCACCTGTTCTGTATGTACCATTCTGCTGCCGCTTGGCTATCGGCTACAGGGAATCAATAAAAGTCCCATTATTCTTCTGGATGATCACTCCTAGAGCTGGATGGGAGTGGAGGTGAAAGGTTCATCCTGCAGAGAGCAGTATCTGAGAATGAGGAGGCCTCTGGGCATT
This sequence comes from Pongo pygmaeus, assembly GCF_028885625.2. NCBI lineage: Eukaryota > Metazoa > Chordata > Mammalia > Primates > Hominidae > Pongo > Pongo pygmaeus. Next base: position 59,674,979 of record NC_072381.2, read on the forward strand.
TGTGTAGGAAAGATTCCAGGACCTTTTATGAATTGTATTTTTTTGGCTTCCATCCTTTTGTCCCTTCATAATCCATATTCTCACCATTTTTCCACCTCTCTAAGGTTGGAGCGACTTGGATCAGTGGCCAATAAAAGCCATACACACACACACACAAAAACACATACAGATTTCAAAACCTTTGGAGAGGCATTTTAAAGACAAAAAAAAAAATTCAAATTTGCTGAAATTGTAAATATTTAAAACATGGTTGAAAGTTAAAGAATGAAACCAAATAAATGTAATATATTTTTGAGAATATAAATGATCCCTGACATATTAAAACACTCAAAGGCAAGTGCTCTCAGTATAGGAGGGAATGAAAAACATTCTATTCATTTAAAATAAGTTCAAACGGACATTATAACACATGCTGTTAGATAGTTCTGGGGATGTTTATTATTTCAAACGTCTATATTAACTAACTCCTGTTAAATTTTGGTAAAATCTGTATTTTCTTTTATTAGATTAGTTTGGTGATTTTAAAGCTCTCTGAATTTTAGATCTGAGGTTTCATTTTGTGTTATACTGCTTAGCAGGACCAATTTCACTAGCAAAACAAAGCAAAATGAAGGCAAAATCCATGAAAAAAATTTCCTTTAAACTAATGCAGTCATCAAAATGTGTGTCATCTCACAGAGTTTTATCATAATAAAGGCTTTAGCCTTTAGGATGTGACTAGATTTTCAGCTCTACCACTTATTTTCTGACTGAATCTGGGGAAGTTATAATAGTGTGTCTGGGTCTCATTTTCTTCATTTGTAAAATGGGGGATCATTATACCAACCCTATAAGGCCACTGTGATTTTAAAAATGAAATAATGCATGCAAAAAATTTCGCAGAATATCTGACACAATATAAGTACTGTTTATTTTATTCTCAATAATAAGTTTTATTAGTATTTGTCAGGGAATGAGATTTTATTTCTTCCTATACCTATATTAGTTTAAAAAGACCATGTTCATTTTTAAAGGCAATACATCATACATTCTGAAATTAATAATCTTTAAGGTATTTATAATAATTTATAGTAATGTCCTACTAAACGGTATTATACTGGAGAAAAAAATTGTCAACAATAAAGTGCTGTGCATAGTTAATGATAGTAACACTATCAAAATAGAAGTATTGACATTTTGATGAGGATATGCAATCCAGATTGGGTGCGTGTCCCCACCCAAATCTCATGTTGAAATGTAATCCCCAATTTTGAAGGTGGGGCTTGGTGGGAGGTGATTGGACCATGGCAGGGGATCACTCATGAATTGTTTAGCACCTCTCCCTTAGTGATGTCCTCACTATACTGTGTGACTTCTCATGAGATCTTGTTTAAAAGTGTGGCACCACTCTCCCTCTCTTGCTCCTGCTCCCAACATATGAGATGCCTGCTCCCCCTTTGCCTTCTGCCATAATTAGAAGCTTCCTGGGGCCTCCCCAGAAGCAGATGCTACCACATTTCCTGTTCAGCCTGCAGAACGGTGAGCTAATTAAACCTCTTTTCTTTATAAATTACCCAGTCTCAGGTGTTTCTTTATAGCAATGCAAAAACAAACTAGTACAATATCTTTAGTTATTAACTTTAATTTCCTCTACCCTTCTTCTAACGGTTAATTTCTTCCACCTTCTACTATTCTTAGAGCAGACCTGCCTATTAGTATTTAAGGGTGTCCAATTTATCCAGTTTGTCTGATTTAAATTTTTAAGGGTACTTTGAAATATGCAGACAATTCCCCAAACATTTCCCTCTACACCTTTAAATAGCAATCATTGTCAATGACTGAGGCTAGTTTTGAGAATAAAAGGGCCATGCTAGTTCCTAAACGATTACATTTGTCTATAAGTATAGCAATTTTATTACTAAATATGCTTCCATGTTTTCTCTGAGTGCATGCTGACAAAGCTACTGATTCTAAGAAATGCGCAGGTAGCAAAAAGTTAAAACACAGAGAAAAAAATAACATGCACATTCCTGCAATACATCCAAATGGAAATTCACTATTTATGTACTGATATACTTCCTAAGTCCTTTCTCCCTGGTCAGATATGGAATTTTGGTTTTGTTTGCATGATTTTCTTCATACTGTTAAGTACAGCTGTTATCTGTATTATTTTATCTAAAATATGACTTGCATTATTCATGCACCTTTGGACTCTAGGTTCTTTAAACCAAGAGTAGATAGAGGCCTAGAACAGGTGGCATGAGAGCCCCAACTCATACAGTGTGAGCATTTGGACATCCAAGCCAGAAATTAAGGGGGGACTTTTTAGCGTCCTTTATGTGCAGAAGAATGGCTATCTATGACTTTGACAATGAGAACCTATGGTCTTATAGGGACCCTATAAATAAATTTAGGTACATCCCTCATTATACACATGAAGTCATTAAAGACCAAAACAATTCGGTCACCTGCCAATAATTCACTGCATGTAACCGATAAAATAAAAAGTAAAACTCCTGGCCGGGCGCGGTGGCTCACGCCTGTAATCCCAGCACTTTGGGAGGCTGAGGAGGGTGGATCATGAGGTTAGGAGATCGAGACCATCCTGGCTAACATGGTGAAACCCCATCTCTACTAAAAATACAAAAAAATTAGCCAGGGCACCTGTAGTCCCAACTACTAGGGAGGCTGAGGCAGGAAAATGGTGTGAACCCGGAAGGCAGAGGTTGCAGTGAGCCAAGATTGCACCACTGCACTCCAGCCTGGGAGACAGAGCGAGACTCTGTCTCAAAAAAAAAAAAAAAAAAAAAGTAAAACTCCTGGCCTTCTATTCAGCCCGATACCTAATGTCTCAGAATTCCAAGGCAAGAACACAAATGGAGGCCCAGGCCCAGAGCCTGCTCCCTTTCCCTTCTCACTCTGATTTCCTCTTGACAAGAGCATCATGCAAATGTGTATGCAATCAATCGGGATGTCCAAGGTCATTCCAAATTTTGGGCCTAGGGGTAAGCACTGTGGCACACCATCTACTTTTGGGCAGTCAGACCCCATGGAAAGGGTGACCTGAGCTGGCCCTGTGAGCATCTTAAGGCCATCTGGGAAGGGAGGCTCCAGGTGAGGCTCCTGACACCTGAAGGGTGGTCTTGAAGGGAGAACATGAGCTCTATTTGGTACATATTTGCCTCCATGTTTTAGTTGGACTCTGAGAGAAGGATTTAGGAATTGATCCCAAGGAACACTGTGAGGGGGTTTGGGAGTTAAAAAAGGGAGAGACCAATAAAGGATGGATTAATAAGTGGCTGACCACTGTAGGCAACCACGGCTCAGCCCCAGTGTGGACAGACTCAGGGTTGTCCCAATGTGGAGCAACAGGCTGTAGAACTTACCTATCAACTGCTATCTCTCATTGGTTGAGGGTTGCTCTAGGGGCACTGACTCTCTGGCACATCTGGCCTCCCTTTGAGAAGACTGCAGGTCTGCTGCACAAGATTGAGGACCTGAAGTTGGAAGGGTCCCTAGTTGCTGGGCTGTAAGGCTACATCATGTCTTCCTCTTTATAGTAAGTGCTAACTGAACATATATTAAAGTATCCTACTCAAAATATAATTACAGTATCATCAACCTACTATTAATCACCTCATCATTTAATTCGAGAATGAAACATTTCTATTATTACCTAACACATTAAGACATGCTAGTTCTAGCTGGACGCAGTGGGTCATGCCTGTAATCCCAGCACTTTGGGAGGCTGAGGCGGCTGGATAACCTGACATCTGGAGTTTGAGACCAGTCTGGCCAACATGGTGAAACCCTGTCTCTACTAAAAAATACAAAAATTAGCCGGGCGTTGTGGCACACATCTATAATCCCAGCTACTCGGGAGGCTGAGGCAGGAGAATCACTTGAACCTGGGAGGCAGAGGTTGCAGTGAGCCAAGATCCCACCACTGCACTTCAGCCTGGGTGACAGAAAGAGACTGCATCGCAAAACAAAACAAAAAAAAGACATGTTAGTTCCTTAAAAGCACTATGCATTCAAGATATCAAGATTAGAGAAAAAAAGAAGCCTTGGGTTTGTTTCAGGGACTGGGCAGGTTATACTCCAGATGGATCTTTTGCATGTTACTGTGAACTCAGTGACGGAACAATGTATTTTAACCTTTCATCTGGACATTTAACCATCTCATCTCATTTAGAATTTAAACTTACTTGTATTGAAAATTATTCTGTTCTCTCAAGCATTAGATTATGGTTTAGGAACATCTATTTTTTTCTCAAAAGGTATTTAACCCAAGACTATTTTAAAATTCTGCAGTAAATATTGAGAACTTCTAAAGGCTTCTTCTTCCATAGCACTTACACATTCATACAATTGTACATTTAGTTACATTTTAAGTCTCTATTTTGCTTCATTCAAACCACGTTGTTGTTCAGAGATGTACACAGTGTATCGTGATGATAAAAGTTTCCCAAGTTGGTGATCTTTGCATTTTCCAGACATCCTTCACCAAAGCGAATTTCTTCTCACATGAGCAGATGGATGGAAATGGATCAAACTAAAATGGAAGAACCAGTACGATTTCAGCTGACAAATGACTCCTGCTAATCATGAGTATGGGGTTTGGTGATGAAGAGAATAAAGACTCCAAGTTTCTTTAAAATGCAATTCCATTTGCCATTCTGAGACAGACATTTCAACTAGCTCCTAGCAACGATGGTTTCTCACACGTAATAAGGTTAGTTTCTGCTACAGTCCACTGGGAAGAAACAACCTTTCATACTGATTACTAACCACATAGTTTGTTGAATAAACATGATATTAAATCTAGTTTCAGGTTGTTTTGCTGACTTATGAGCCACATTTGAGGTACTGACTTTAATTTTTCAAAAAGCAAAGGTTTTCACTTACATATTTTACATATATCAATGTTCACATTTATTTTCATGTAGAAAATCAAAACATCATTCTTCTCGTTAAAATCTGCTTTTAGATGTTCTACAACAATAAACAGGTATTTCATGGAAAATAGCTATTTATCTATATCCACAAATTCATTCACAGTCAGCCTCATCCTTCTTTGCCAGGCACAGGAAAGGTTCTACCGATCCTTGATTCCTCCTTTTCTAGCCATCTCCAGAAGAAGTTCAGTAGCTATAAAATCAGACAGGCTTGGAGCCTGGTTCCACCAAGTGTGATCTTCAGCATGTGCTTCATAACTTCCAGAGTGCAGTTTTTTCATGAGTAAATGGTGTGGTAGGACCTCATCAGGTGCTGGTTGTGAGCATTAACTGGTAGGATGTCAGCAAGATGCCTGGTCAAACAACTCACATGTTGAAGAGGCTCAATAAATGTCAGCCTCATTCCTTTCTTACCTTCCATCATGTAAACTGTACTTGCAAACCCCCAAATCACTTTCTTTCCAAATTGTCTCCATTTCTTAAACACCACTCAAACGCTAACTCTTTGTAGCCTTCTACTACCACTCAAGATTGGAAAGATAATACTCATAGACCACAGAGGTACTTCCATGTCTCAGCCACTGCATTGAGTACATTAGCTGCAGTATTTCATTCAATCCTATCAACAACCCAATGCTATAGTAAAATAATTATCTATAATTTACCAACAAGGAAATGACATTTGGCCAGCCAGTAAATAGCAGACTGGTGACTCAAACCAGCTGTCACTCACTTTATTTTACAACATTAAAATGAGAAATAAAATGTTATTGCCTGGGCGTGGTGGCTCACGTCTGTAATCCCAGCACTTTTGGGAGGCCGGGGCAGGTGGATCACGAGGTCAGGAGATCGAGACCATCCTGGCTAACACAGTGAAACCCCGTCTCTATTAAAAATACAAAAAATTAGCCGGGCATGGTGGTGGGTGCCTGTAGTCCAAGCTAGTCGGGAGGCTGAGGCAGGAGAATGGTGTGAACCCAGGAGGCAGAGGTTGCAGTGAGCCAAGATCATGCCACTGCACTCCAGCCTGGGTGACAGAGCGAGACTCCGTCTCAAAAAAAAAAAAAAAAAAGTTATTGTGCTGGATTATCTTTAATTTTTTTCTCAGATAATCTTAAAATATTATTAAACTCTCTTGTTTAATGTTTCAAGTTTATGCCTTCTCTATGATTAGCCTTCCCAGGAACAAAGAATGTAAATTTCTGAGCTTAATTCTTCAACCCATTTGACAAAGGCGTATTGGATGCCCACAGGATGTGGGGAACAGTGCTAAGGGCTGGAGGTCTGAAATGAGTGACACACCTCCTGCCTTGAGTAGTTCACAGCCCAGTGGGAATAACATCTACATATCAACAGCAATATCATATAGAAATTGCCATGATAGAAATGAGTCATAAAACTAGTCCTATCAATGATAGACTGGATAAAGAAAATGTGGCATATATACACCGTGGAATACTATGCAGCCATAAAAAGAATGAGTTCATGTCCTTTGCAGGGACATAGATGAAGCTAGAAACCATCATTCTCAGCAAAGTAACACAAGAACAGAAAACCAAACACTGCATGTTCTGACTCATAAGTGGGAGTTGAACAATGAGAACACAGGGACACAGAGAGGGGAACATCACACACCAGGGCCTGTTGGGCAGTGGGAGGCAAGGGGAGGGAGAGCATTAGGACAAACACCTAATGCATGCAGGGCTTAAAACCAAGACGACGGGTTGATGGGTGCAGCAAACCACCATGGCACATGTATGCCTATGTAACAAACATGCACATTCTGCACATTCACCCCAGAACTTAAAGTTAAAAAAAAATTATTGTAGAGGCAAAACTTGTGGAGCCTGATAGTTGTGTCAATTCAGGGTAAGGGTTCTCAGGAATATTTCTCAGAGAAGGTAATTGATGAATTTAGTCTTAATAGGAAAAATACAAATTTATACAAAAAGATGTAAGAGGCAGTGGAGAAGTTAAAGGATTCTAAGTGGAACATACAGGAGAAAAATCCCGAAGAGAAAAAATGATATATTAACCTGAGAACCAAAATTGGTATATTACGGATAACAAAGAAAATGGGAGATGTTGACACAAATTGGTTTATATGTAGATTTATATAGCAGCTTAAATCTTACCCTTTTAAAACTATTGGTCCCCATTGATTTAAAAGGAATTGTGTAAAAATTTGCCTAACAGTTTTTCCTCATTTAAAAAATATATGCTAGGCTTATTTAATTATTTTTTGTTACTATCAAAATGATCATTTTTTTCTCCTTTACTATTTAATGTGGTGATTTATACCTAGTACATTTGCTAAAATGGAAGAAATATTACATTACAGGAATAATGATCAAGTGATATTATCTTCTTGTACTTTGCTGGGTTCAATTTGCTCTTTCCTTACTTGTACTGTTTTTGACAGATTTTGTCTTTAAGGTTATGCCATGCATTTAAAATAAATTTTGGGATGTTTCCTCTTTGCAATTCTCCGAAAGAGATTGCATAACTTGAAATTGTGTTGCTGGTACGTTTTATAGAACTCATCTCCAAAATCAACTGAGCATGATGTTTGTTCTGTTCTGTTTTAGGGTAACATTTTAATAACCAACTTTTGTCTCTTCTGATCCTCTCTTTATGTGATAATTTTTATTTCATTTTTTTCCTTCTACTCTTTATCAGTTACTTCTGTCTTTTTGGTTTATTATGATTCATTTTTTCTATCTTTTTTGGTGGAATTTTTGGTTCATTACACTGAGTCATTTGTATTTTCTAATATAAGAAAAGTTCATAAATTTACCTGTAAACATGGCATTAGCTTCATCCTAGACATTTCAATATGAAGTATTTGTATTTTCACTTCTATTTCTTCTTTTTTTTTTTTGACAGAGTCTCGCTCTGTTGCCAGGCTGGAGTGCAGTGGCATAATCTCAGCTCACTGCAACCTCCGACTCCCTGGTTCAAATGATTCTCTTGCCTCAGCCTCCCGAGTAGCTGGGATTACAGGCACACGCCAACACACCCAGCAAATTTTTGTAGTTTTAGTAGAGACGGGGTTTCACCATGTTGGCCAGGGTGGTCTCACTCTCCTGCCCTCGTGATCTGCCCGCCTTAGCCTCCCAAAGTGCTGGGATTACAGGCGGGAGCCACCGCGCCTGGCCTACTTCTATTTATTCTAAATATATCCCAATTTCCATTATCATTACGTCTAGATCTAAGAATTAATTATAAATATGTTAATATCCCTGATTATAAGAGGCATAACTGGTCTTCCTTTTTGTTATTAATTTTTAACTTTATTCCACTGTGGTTAGTAAGTATTTTGTGCAAAATATCAACTCTTTGAAATTTGTGGAGGCTGTGTTATGCACTAGAATGTTGTTATTTGTATAAATGATATGTTCCTGGAAACAGTACCTGTTCTTCAAATATAACTTTCATTATGTGACCATTACATCAAGCTTAATTATACACTTCATGTCATATATAATCTTTTAAATTTTTGATTATTTCTTTGATCTATCAATCACTATGAAAGGTGCTTAAGATATCCCATTATGTTATAAATACCTAAGTTTGTTTTTTATTCTATCAATTTCATAGTTATAGGAATATACACACACATATTTTTACCTTTATATATTTTGAGGTGGTGTTTTGAGGTACATATACCTTCACAATTTTATATCTTCCTGGTTAGGTAAACATTTTATTAACTAGTGAGAAACTTATTTCTAATAAACTTTCCTCAATTTTATATTATGTAATATTAATAATACACATTACTCTGGTTATTGTTTGCCTAGTATGTATGTGCATATGTCCATTGGTTATGAAGATTTATTTTTTTAATTTATTTTTAACTTTTATTTATTTATTTATTTATTTTTTGAGACAGGTTCTCACTCTATCACCCAGGCTAAAATGCAGTGATATGATCACGGGTCACTGTAGCCTCAACCTCCTAGGTTCAAGCAATCTTTCCACCTCAGCCTCCTGAGTATCTAGTACCACAGGCCTGTGCCACCACTCATGGCTAATTTTTAAAATTTTTTGTAGAGATAGTGTCTTGCTATATTTCTCAGGCTGGTCTTGAACTCCTGGGCTTCAAGTGATCCTCCCACGTTGGCCTCCCAACGTGTTGGGATTACAGGCGTGAGCCACCATGCTTGGCCTATTTCTAACATCCTTTTATGTGTTTTCTCTTTGAATCTCTTGTGCCCTGTCTGTTGTTTCCTCTTGCCTCTTTCATTTCTCGCTTGCCTTTTTTTTTGGCTACACTGAAGACTTTTCATATTTAGGCCTAAAAATGTCTACTGGTACTCAATATCTCTATTTCCTCATGGTAAAATAAGGCCCAAATTATAATTATAAATGTGAATTTAAAAAAATCTTTCAAAAATAGAACACTTATATCTAGCAATATTTAAAATGTATAATATATCCCAACCAAGTTGGATTTATTCCAGGAATGCACAATCGGTTTAACACTTGAAAACTAATCAATTTTACTATTACAATAACAAACTAAAGGATAAATCATATGATACCAATAGATTGAATAAAACTGGTAAAACAGTATACATTTATAATTTTTAAATTTTTTTTGATAACTAGACATAGAAGGGAAACTTTCTTACTGCAATAGCAGATAGCTTTTAAGCCTTAAGCAAAATCATAATTCAAGGTAAATTGTTAAAAGCTTTCATTCTGAGATTGGGAATAAGAAAATGAAACCAACTATGACTACTTTTAATTAATATTATAAAAGATGGTCTACCCAGACAGAGAGACATTAAGAAAAAATAAAATATTTAAATTTAAGAGAGAACAAAAAATCTTAATGTTCAGATGACATGATTTTATAGACAATCCAAAAATATCTTCAGATGAATTATTATGTGTAATAAGTAAGAGTAACAAGGTTGCTAGCTATAAACTCAATATAAAGAAACCAGTTGAATTTCTCTGTAATGATAATGAGCATAAAATGAAATTTAAAAATTCATATCATTTACAATAACATCAAAAAAACTAAATGTCAAAGGGTAAATCTAACAAGGATGTGTGAGACCTCTAGACAGAAATCTATAAAATATGTTGAGAGAAATGAAAGAAGATACAAACAAAAGAAGATATAAAGAGATCTATACCACAAGCATAGATTAGAATATTTCATTTTTTCTTTTATTTTATTTTCATTCTTATTTTTCTAAATTTGTATTGGAAAACATTAAAGAGGACCCAAACAGAAGAGGTAGACCATGTCCATGCACAGAAAGAATATGTATTTTAAGCAGACCAATTAGAAGATTTAATATGTAAATATTTATCAATACTTTTCAAACTCATCTGTAGATTTAACGTAATCTTCATAAAAATCAAGTTCATTTTCTTCTTACTTTTTAAAAATAACTAGAGTTGATTCTAAAATTATACAGAAATACAAATTGCCAAGAATGACTAGGACACACTTGCAGAAAAAAGTATAATGTTGGTTTACTTGATCTACCAGAAATACAAACTTATTGTAAAGCTACAAGTTGTATGTTATATAAGTAATTACTCTAAGAAATCAATAAGAAAATAAGAAACCTAACAGATACTTCACAAGCAGATTATCCAAATGTCAAATAAAGATGAAAATTTTCCAAATTCTCATTTAGGGGAGACAAATAAGATATCATTACACATAAAATAGAATGGCAAAATATACAAACTAGGGACCATTTAAGGTGCAGAAAAAGAGTATGGAGTAACAGAACGTCTTACGCAATTCAAGTTGAAATGTAAATCGGTTTAACAATGTTGGAAAAACAAAGGACAAAACAACAAAACCACAACACAAAAGTGTCTGGCAGTATCTATTAAATTTGAAGACACATATATCTTATGGTCCAACAATGCTAACTAGAAATGAGCACATTTATACAAAGATGGCTACTAAAATGTAGAAAGGCAGAATTATTCCTAATATCCTAAAACTAGAAACAACCAAAGGCTCATGAACAGTAGAATGTATAAATTATATTCACATAATGAATGTATATTATGTATGTATATATAATATGCAATAAATCAGTCTAAATCAGTCAGTTTTGTTCAGGTGACACAATGCTAAATACAAGCATGAAAATAAAGACCATAATAAGATATTTTTTGTTTTGGTTCTGGTTTTGAGATAACGGAAGTACTGTGAGTAGAAAGGGGCAAGTGACTGTCTTTTAAATAATCAGCACTGTTCTTTTCCTTGATATGTCTGGTTACATGGATTTGTCCTTTATAAAAAATGTGTAAGCAACATATTTAGGTTTTTTATATTTTTCTCTATATGTTCACAATTTTAGAAAAACAACTTATTTTTTTCCCTAAAGATAAAGCCACTGACATTACTTTAAAAAAAAATAAAACTTAGCAGATCATCTATAGTCCCTATATTTTCTAATAAGGTTCCCATAGCAACCCAGGTAGCACGAGAATAGAGTCTATTAAATTCACTTAGAGTATTGGCTTTCTTGGCTTGCTGTCACCAGTCTCAGAATAGAAGTCCCTCAGCCTGGCAGAGTGATGTCACGAGCTATCTTTGTCAAAACAGAAGATCTATAAACCAGCAAAAATTCCTCTAAGCCTGTTTTAGTTGAAGATGGTGAGGGTGGAGTGCTGCTCATCAGCAGGATTCTTAAGGAACACTCCTATTGAGATTCCTTCAGGGGAAACATAGAGCCATCAGAAAGCATCCAACAACTACTGCTGCCGTTTTACCCATAACTCCACCTTCAAGCCCAAGAAAGGCAATGAATGAGAATCACTTAAGACTGGGGCCAGCGATATTTCCTCCTTTTTGATTTTTTCTGTTTCTTTGTTTCTTCTGGAAGCAGGGCTGCACAAGTTAGCTTACAGAATTGTAGCTCACATTGAAGTTTCTGTAAATGAGAATTAGCTATTTAAATCTAGACCATTCTAACTTTGGAATTTCCATGTGATCTATCTAGCTGTGTAAACTGAGTGACATTTACTGCCTACTTTAGTATTCCATCTGCCAAATCAACCTCTGCACCTGAATACCCAAAATGCATCTTGATATTATTATGCCTAAAAATTAGCTCCTTATATTCAACTTTCCCTCTCCAAACCTCCTTCTCTCAAGGTCTTCCTCATTCTAAGAAGTTCAAAACATCTTTTCAGTTACTGAAGTCAAAATCCTGGCTCATCTCTGATTGCTGTCTCTCAAACCCAGTATCTGCTCTTTCAACAAATCCAGCAAACTCCCTCTCAGTATAGATTCAGAATTCGATTGGAGTTCACTAGTGCTGAAATCTTTGTTCAGGTCGCCCTCGTGTCTCCTCTAGATCCTTACAGTAGCCTTCTACCTGATTGTTTTACCCTCCCTCTCAACCACACCTGGCTTTTCTCAAAAAATCAGCTCTAATACCGAGTTTTGTCATTCCTGTGTTCAAAGCCCTCCAAGGGCTCCCCCACTTCACTCATAACCAAATTCCTTCTTATAACCTTCAAGGACCTTCCCGATCTGGGTCCTGGTAACCTTTCTGACCTCATCTCTTATAAGTCCTCCCCTTGCTCATTTCGCTCCAGTCACAGTTGCCTTGTGCTTGAATTTCAACTTTCCTATGCCTGGAAAGTTTTCCCTTAAAAATCCACAGAGCTTGTTCCTTAACTTCAATTTCTAGTAAAATACTGCGTTCTCAGTGAGGCCTTCCCTGGCTCCCTGTTTAAAAATTCAACTCCTTGTCCTGACACTCTTCAGCCTTTTATCTGCTTGTTTTTATTTTTTCTTTCCTAAGAATCATCAGAATCAGTCATACATATTTTACTTCTTTGTCTTGTTTATATTTAGTCTCCCCTGCTAGAATATTAGCTCCACAAGGGCAGAAATCTTTGTCAGTTTTAATCATTCTGCATTCCCAATACCTATAAAATGATTGGCGTATAGTAAGTTGCTCACAAGCTTTTGTTAATAAGTAAATGAATAAGCATTTCCCAAGATGTGTCATGCTATCTACTTACACTCCAAGATTTAACAATTGTTTCTTGTAAAAGAGATTTTTGTGATGAGAAGGTCTGGGGATTTCGCTAATTCCATTTCTCCCTTGGAATTTCACGAGGCACATTTTTGAGTCAATGGATATGAGCATTTACATAATTTTAAAACAAATGCTTTATTTTCTTCAACCCAGGAATCCCTCAACATATTTGATCATGGAATTCTGTCATGCACATACGTAACCGTTTATTTATTTTTAATGTTTGCTATGTGAGTGTGTGTGTATAAAACACCTCTTAATATCACTAGGGAACACACTTTACAAATGGCTGTGTTAGAGTATAGAATTGGATTTGTCTCCAGGTTCAATTTTATTGAACCAGTCTATGCTTTTCCACAATTTCTAGTTATCTGGCTCCATTTAGACAAGGAAAATAAAAGCACACAAAGGGAGCTCTTATAAATAGCCCTTGTTTGATACACAATGATGCCATAATATGTTTCTATTTTTAAAAATCTGTAAACTTATCATTACAAATTAAATTGTTATTTAAATAAATGTAAAATGTGTATTATTCAAAGTAACTCAATAATACAAATTGCCTTTACAACAATAACTAGAGTGCCAGCCAGCACTGGGTTCAACTTCTGTCTCTACCACAAATTCTTTTGATATAACTTGCAATTACTTTAATTAGACCTGCATATGTTCAACAACAAATAATATATTTATTGATCCCCTTAAGCTCAGTTTTATACACAGTTCAGTTTCTTTATTTGTGAAGTGGTGGCAATATTTACATTAGAGAAGATTAATGGAGATAGAGCTTGTGCAGTGCCTGGCATCGTGCCTAGCACATTGCAGTTGCTGAGAAAATAGTCCCTTTACCTTCCTTTAATTGTCTGTTTCAATACAGTGGATTTGGCTTCACAGAATGAGCTATAAATATAAACTGCACAAAATACATACCTGTGATTTATACGTGTCATGCTTTCATGCACATTTTTCTAATTACCTCACAGCAAATTATAAAACAAAGCATTTAGTTGAAGCTCAATTATAAATGCTGATTCTAACAATTTGCTCTATACAGCAGGGATTGGAAAACATAATTCACAGCCAAATTCTATTTGCCATAAACTCTTTCAACCATATTTTTTGTTTAGTTAATTTTGTTTTTCAATATGAAGGGAGTTTAAATGTCATCTAGGTAAGAGTAGCATAACACTTTCAGTGTAATCAGAGCTGATGCTTGGGTATATAAAACCATTAAAAGTGACTTATGAAAATCCAATTGTCCAGCAACATTTAAGAGCCTGCTCTATCCTAATCTCTGAGCTGGGCATGAGGGACACACAGATGAATGCAGCACAGTAGTAGGAGCTTACAAACACCCTTTGAAAATAACAAGGCCATGACAGCATCTAGGAGTAGAACCTAGCCACTCTTGTTACACTGCATCTTTAGCCAGATCAAAATAATGACTGCATAAGACATTTCCCGAGACATTTCTGAAGGGTAAGAACTGCTTCTGTGATAACGCATCTTTGCTAATTAGAACGATTTTACAAGGGTGTCATCAAGCCTCAAGGCTAATTGTATGGAATCCTCATTGAAGAAGGACTACAACTATCTATCTTTCTATCTAGGTATAAATACATTGCGCTATAAGAATTGAGGATCTGAACTCGTTGTCATTTAAAGACAAAAGCAGTAAAGGTGAAATGATAAGACTATGCCTAGTAGCAGATAGCTAAGAAATGCTTGCTGTTGAAACCTAACTTTGTCTTTACTTGAGAAAATGTAGGCATGTCTTGTAGCATCTCAGCCTCAGTTCGCAGTAACTATAAGAATCTGGATTACAGACTGAAAGATCTCAAAGGTCTGTTCAGCCACAGTATGCTAGGATCCTATAAACTATTCATGGAAATATTCTAAACAAATCAATAGCACTGACAATACTATGCTCCAAAGCCCAAGTGTATTGGTCGTATTATTCCATTAATTCACTAAGTCAGTCGGATGGGTAAAATAATGCATTTAAAGTAGTTTTCATTTAGTCAAAAAAAGCTGCAAAATGTATTGATCCAATCTGAACTTTATAAAAAGGCTCAGAATTGCCAAAAATACATTCCTCTTCCTGTAAGAGTACATTCAAACTCATGTATATGCGAGGTACTGCCAGGGAGAGTTGAGCTCCAAATAAAGAAAGGAAGTGCCTTTGTAAAAGATAAATGAGTAAGGGAAATTGAGGGCATATGAAAAGAAGACACATAATAGGAGAAGAAAATACACTCTTCCATGAAACACTGTTGAAACCAAGGAAATGAAACTATCTTTATTTCGTGAAAAATCTTTGATAAGCCCGGGCCCTGTGGCTCACGCCGGAAATCCCAACACTTAGGGAGGCTGAGGTGGGTGGATCACCAGAGGTCAGGACCTCGAGACCAGCCTGGCCAACGTGGCAAAACCCTGTCTCTACTAAAAAAATTAGCTGGGGGTGGTGGCGCATGCATGTAGTCCCAGCTACTCGGGAGGCTAAGGCAGGATAATCCCTAGGGCCCGGGAGGCGGAGGTTGCAGTGAGCTGAGATCGGACCCTTGCACTCCAGCCTGGGCAATAGAGTGAGACTCCGTCTAAAAAAATAATAATGCGAAAAAAAAAAAAGGCAGGGCGCGGTGGCTCACGCCTGTAATCCCAGCACTTTGGAAGGATGAGGCAGGCGGATTGCCTGAGCTCAGGAGTTCGCAACCAGACTGGGCAACACGGTGAAACCCCGTCTCAACTAAAATACAAAAAATTAGCTGGGCGTGGCGGCGTATGCCTGGAGTTCCAGCTACTCGGGAGGCTGAGGCAGGAGAATCACTTGAACCTGGGAGGCGGAGGCTGCAGTGAGCCGAGATCGCGCCATTGCATTCTAGCCTGGGCGACAGAGCGAGACTCTGTATCAAAAAAAAAAAAAAAAAAAAAGATAGAAAAATGCAGAAGGATAGAAAAGTGTTTATGGCATTCTCAATAATAGATGTTCATGCACCTGAGTTAGCATCTATATGTGACAGAATCTCAGACTGAACCAGATCTTAACCATTTTCAAAGTTTCAAAAGGGGATTCATTTCCAAATGATATCCGGTAAACTTTCCCCCAAAGTAGGCCTAGAATTCTTCAATACCTCAAACCCTGAAAGCCATAGTGATTACACTGCAGTTGGCTTACGATGTATATTTTGTATTTTATTTTTTTGAAGATCTGTATTGACATATGACAAAATTTATATTTGGTCTTAATTACTTCAGTCTCACTTTTACATAACCAGAAGCTTTACAAACTCAAGTAGCTTTATAAACTGGCAGAAATTGCAATTTGTTATAGTCAATAAATAATAGTATTCATATCCTATTGCTGTTTCAACAATGGCAACTTGACAGAAATGTCAGCCTCCAGATGTTTGGCATAATAAGGCAATCTCCCTGGACCATGGAATCACTGTGACCCAGCAGGCACACTGCAGGCTTCAGAGAAAACTCCAGCTTTCCCAAAGATAGTTTCTTTAATGCTCATGTTCCAGCTACAGGAGCATCATGCTTTTGCCTTCTATGTCACAATTGTGTTAGAAAACTCATTGTGTTCTCAGTAGTAAAACATATACATAACCACACATTTTCCAAAAAAGAAAGAGTATTTAGAAAAGTTGTAGTTACGGGCAGAAGATTATTCTTCTTGGATAGAAGACTGACTTCACCAAATTGAAGATATTTTCCTATTATAACATCAAGCCAAAAAAAGAAGGCTTTGAAATCTGAACTGTAGTTCTGAGATTGTGATCCCATTTCTACAGCAAACAATAAATAAGGGACATCCACGCCCATCTCAGTATGTCCTCACTTGTCAGTGTGTATATCTGAAGGACAGAATGACTGGAAAAGTTCCAGTTGTTATAAGACAGAATCAATATTTTTTGTATGTATGAGAGAAAAGAACTTTAATATACACATTACCATCTTTTCATTGGTCAGACCAGTGGCAATAGCAAGAACACTAATCCTTAGTGCAACATATATTTTTCTATGGTTACCAAACATCATTCAGGTCTTTGCAGTATGAAGAGTAAGAACCATTTGGTTCTACAATTCTAGGTAAAATTTGGTAAATATATGTTGGGAAAATAATGATCAGTTAAAAATAGAAAACACAAGTATGCTACTGGTTAAAGAAGGACAGGGGATAATGTCACATTGTTTTAATAGTTTAGTGTCCATTTTACAGAAATATCAGTTTTCTGTGTTTGTCATAACTGTGGGCATTGCCAAACTGTGAGATTCTACCAACAATGGCATTTTTAAAATTACTTTAGTTTTGATGAGAATTTAAACATTAATCAGGCAGAACAGAAAGGAGAAAAATATTTTCCAAATTTCTTTTGGCTCAAGGAACGTCAAATTTTTAAACTTTATTTCCTCAATATGCAAAAATATCTGTATTTTTTTATCTGTGGAACAGAAAAAACAAAGATGACAAAAGTTAGAACAATATGTAAAGTGTTATATCTCAAGTAAGTAAATCATCATAAATATAATATATAAGTAGAAGTTGCTAAAAGACAGTTCTAGACTAGTCCACTAACAGGGATATTTTTGTTGACTAAAGGCTATATAAAACAACTGCAGTTATGTAAGACAAGCATCTTTTTTTTCCTCCCCAAGGGAAATTTTTAATGGTAGATAGGTAAAACAAATTGTAGACCCATTTTGCTTATATCTCTTATACAACTATAAAGCCAAAACAAATTACAAGATAAATATAAGCAATATTTCCATACCAAGAAAACTTAATATAAATACATTTTAAATAGACAGAATTGCATAATATCATCTCCACTCTGTAAAGTGTGGCTGGGGAAGAGGAAAAAAAAACACCATAGCAAAATATTTACAAAGCTATCTCCTGGAGAGAGACACAACTTTGGTGTGAAAAAAAAGATAGAAAAGATGAATCGGGATACTTTGGATCATTTACTGCAAATGAGCTACCCTGGAAGTATGACATGCATTCTCTCAACTAAGTTTCAAAATACCATGGGACATAGGTTTTAACTTCTGAAGGGTTAATGACAAACCGAAGCTTTTCTGAAAATAGTGCACAGGAAAAGAAAGAGTTGAAAATAATATCATAATAAGTATGACTAAGGAGATAAGACTTAGAGAGAAGCCAAGATAATTATCTTGAAGTACTAGACAGATTATGAGGTGAAGTAGCAGATTAGAGAACAAATATAAGTTGACTAGGGAAATTCTTTTCAACAATTCCAAGAGTTGTTAGAATATACACTGTACTATTATTAGCCCTGTCTTACAGACAAGAATACTGAGACTCAGGAAAATTAATGTACCCAAATTCTAGTAATTAAAAGAGCAAAGATTAAATTCCAGGAATCTATGACTTCATGACACTGTGCTATATAGGCAGACAGATTTCAACTCTATATACAGACTGATCAGCTAAAAGGGACAGGTTCAACTTGCTGATCTCCGAGGTTTCTTCTAAATGTATAATTAATAATAATATATCATTTATTCACAGAAATAAGAATTTGATTGGGCAATTGTTGCAAAAAAAGACCTGTAAATGCATAGTGTTTGATTTTAATAACAAAAACATGACTTTTTATAACAATATAATTTTCCAAGAAAAAAAAGGCATGCCTTCTTATATAGCACATTCCACATACATCAACGTATTATGTAACTACATTTGAAACAATGTCTTTTACACATTGAGAGCATCACAAACTTATAAAAGTAAATATTTTTAGAGAAAGGGTATGCTTGTTTTCTTCCAAATACATTATTTTGTTTTATGCTAACCACATTCCTGTGAGAGAGGCATGAATATTTTACAGGTGAATAATAGTCTTAATCGCCCACACAGAGGTAGCCACTGGCAGCTAATGTAATCATTGGTTTGTGAGGTATTTAAACCTGAGCTTTTCCTGGGGTCCTAGTTGTTGGTAGTAAGTGTTACCCATCTTAAACAGAAAGCATTGAGAAGATAACACAAAAGAATGTGTGACATAGGCCTTTGTGCCATATGGAAGTCCTACACAAACTTGCCAAAGGCTCTGAGAAACTGTGTGGTAGACAGTCTCTAAGATGCCCTCAAGGACCCCATCTCCTTGTAATGTGAGATAGACCTACTAACTCCTGACAAATAAAATACGGCAAAAGTGGTGTGATATCACTTCTGAGACCTAAACAAGCAACTTACAACATTTGCCTTATTTGGTGACGTTATTGCTATGGACCCGTGATTCTTCCACTGGACAGTGCCTTCCATTCCCTCCACCATCTTTTTGAGCAGAAATGTCTATAACGTTGTTTGCTTGTCTGCCATTGCATGTTAGGTGTATGTGGGACAGATAATTTTCTCTTTAGCTAACACATCTACAGTCAAGAAGAACTCTACTCATGTTGCCAAAGCTTAAGGAACTACATGTGAAGTGCCTCATCTTCACCTGGATTTTATTTAGACAATGGGATTTGAAATTCCAGCTTAGACTGGAATGAGATGATAATGTCGTTTGTGTCTTTCACAGTATTTTGGGGAAAGAGAGACATAAACCATGGTGACATCATAATCTAGCAAAGTTACAGTAGAACACATAAGCGCTTTATGCACTAAGAATGCAGATCTGCATGTAAGGATGTATTAGGAAAGGGTGGTAAGTCTTAGTGTCATGGCACATAGAAATCACATGCAGAAAAGATGGGCTTGGACAATCACGGCGTGTTAAAAGAAGAGAACGTGCTTCTGAATGGTTGAGAAAGGCATGAGTAGATGAGATGAGGTTAGCCAGGTGGTGTGGCAAGATGCACCTAAAATTCTATAGTATTTGGCACTGTTCCAGGGGCAAAAATGAGGAAGACTCCTAAAGCACACAGCTCTGTCCTTGAGGGTTTCTGGACACACAGGCACACTCAGTAAACCAGGAAAACACAGTGTAGCACATTAGGAAATGAAGAAAGGAAAAACATAGTTTGAATGCCTATATGTCAAGAAATGCATATGTGGGGTGTTACATCATCAATCTTTATATTAATGAACCATCAGAGGTGGACATCGATATAGATAGATACATACACACATACATAAATACATGGATATATAGTTAGGCAGATAGCCCATGTCTCACAGCATATAGGAGATGAAGTCAAAATTTGATAAATGTCCACCTGGTTTCAGTGTGTGTGTGTGTGTGTGTTTATTACAGTGCTTGAATCCCATAGCATGCCTTTTTCTCACAGCAATAGAAAAGTAAAATCATTAAATCACTTCTATGATACAGTACAACTCTAGAAGATAGACATCTTGATTATTTTCTGGTAGGAATAAAAGGCCCCATATTCTCATACAAGCATGTTTGTGACTGAAGTTAGCAGTCTGAATGTAATGAGAAAATGAATGGGTAGTGAACAGATAGACACAGCTGCTATTACTTCATTAATAAAGCCTTGAACTGCATCTTTTGGTAAGTTAAATGCTGTTTTCTTCCTCAAAAACTCATTAACTAAGTTAGCATGCTGCTATTTGTTTTTTGAAGCATCCATATCTGAGGTGTTAATCTATTTCATTCACAGTAAGAACTTGGCTTTAAAATAGTTCATCAATTGCTCTGACAGCAGGATCCATCCTGCCCAGAACCAATGAGCTTGCAGGTTGTGTTTGCCTTGTTAAACAACCATAGTTGCTGAGCTAATTTGGGAACAGTTTAGTATTTTGTGCATAATTCTCTTCGTGTAACAAGCAGAGCTGTCCCTTGTGACACAAACCACACTCTTATTCCATCCTCTTTTGCTAAGTTTCCTCATTAATTCTGCTTATCTTCCTGCACTGCTCATATTAACTCTAATTCAGCCTTCCTGGGAACTGGAGTGTGAGATAGAAGTGGGTCACTGGGGAGCCACTCCTTACTGTGCTCGTGGCCCTACAGCAGGGGTTGCCAGATAAAATACTCAAAAATGACTTTACAGGTAAACAACAAATACGATGTTTATAGATACACCTCATGCAATACACGAAACATATCTAGCCTAAAAAAGTATTTGTTACATCTCTGAAATTTAAATTTATGTGGGTGTCCTGCATTTTTATTTACTAAATCTGGCCAACGTACCCACGATGTACCTTCTACAGCTGAGGCCCTAGTTGAATGTAGTTATGGCCCCGGCCCAGTGTGCTTGGAGCCCAGCACAAAGTAGGATATCATCATATTTGGAGAAAACACACCATTTTATATTATGCTGCTAGGGAAGGATTATGGGAAGAGTTCAAGCTATAGAGACATTTTGATCTGGATTACTATTCATCTTTACTATTTATCAGTTGGGCATATTACTTTTACTTTCGTCGGCCTTATTTCTTCACATATATCATGCAAAAAAATTCCCTTAAGAGGCTTTTTTAAAAGACTGACTTTCTGTGCCCTGAATCTCTGTCTTTCTTTTTCACGAATGGCAGTCTCACTCATGCACACTCTAAATATGGACAGCTTTCTTGAATACATACTACGTAACTCCCCCAAATCTGGTATTCCCAAGGACACTAAAATGAAGACAGGAGCAGTTTTCCCCAAACCAAAGATTAGGTCACTCAGGTTATGGTGATTTCATACATCATGTATTTAAGATTCCTGATAACTTCAAAAGACAAAATGTGATAACTCCTGTGAAGTCACCTGCCATGCCCATAACTTATATAATAGTGAACATTCATTCTCTTTCCTCTATGCCTCCTAACTGGTGAGTGCTTGAAAGCTTCATCAATAAAAGGAGCCCATATTCAATATACTTTCAATACAGCACAATCTTCTGCTTCAATTCTCATGCAAAAAAAAAAAAAAAAAAAACAAGGGGGATGAAATCCTTCTCAGAAGAGTGAATGCAACATGAAGAGAGGCAACCTCACTGGATAAGCAAGTTTACTTGACTTCCCTAAGCTGTGTTCCAATCCTGTTGGAAACATTAATATTTAACACCTTTAACCCTCAGTACTGCTAAGTGAACTGGAAACTTCAACTTTAAAAAGTCTTCATTAGGCCGGGCACGGTGGCTCATACCCGTAATCCCAGCACTTTGGGAGGCTGAGGAGGGTGGATCATGAGGTCAGGAGATCGAGACCATCCTGGCTAACACGGTGAAACCCCCATCTCTACTAAAAAATACAAAAAAATTAGCCGGGTGTGGTGGCGGGCGCCTGTAGTCCCACCTACTCCAGAGGCTGAGGCAGGAGAATGGTGTGAACCCGGGAGGTGGAGCTTGCAGTGAGCCGAGATCGTGCCACTGCACTCCAGCCTGGGCGACAGGGGAGACTCCACCTCAAAAAAAAAAAAAAGTCTTCATTAGATTAATACCATTTTTTACATGCTACTGGTTAAGCAGAGGAAATCTCAAGAAAGAAGATCGCTGATTGAGAATTAATCTAGAACTAAGTTGCATGGTCTTTTGTTTCATGGGTGATTTGCTTATACGTTTTAGACATTTAAGCAACTTAAGAGTTAAGAAAAACATATACTATTTACATTTATTTCTAAAAGTGTTATTTCCATAAGTATTCATTGAGATTTTATAATTATGCTAAGCATTGGGCTGGAGATCCACAACGAGCAAGTTCTGCTATTACAGAACTTATTTTCTAGTGAAGAGGCTGATGAGAAAAAGGTGAACACATAAATTAGTTAGACTTTAATAAATGCAATGGAGGAAACAAAAGAAGTTAATATGAATAAAATAGGAAGTACATAAAATAGAGAGGCTAAGTCTCTTACAGAATGTATTTAATTGAATTATTTATTATGAGAAGGAATCAACCACCTGCAGATAAGTACAATAGCTAGTGCTGAGGGAAAGCCAGGACAAAGGCTCTGGGGTAGGTAGAGAAATAAGAATAATAACTTGGTAGGAGTGGTCAGGGTGCCAGGCAGAGCCAAATCATGGAGGACTTGGCACGGCAGCAGATAGTGCCTAGATTTCATTCTAAATCCATTAGAAGGTTTCATGCAGGGGAATAGTATGCTTTTATGTATGTTTTAAGGAAAAAGTTATATGTAATCCAAATTAAATTATAATGTGATTCCCTTTGCTGATGAGAGCCAGTATTTCCAAACAGATTGCCTCATCCTCATCCTGTTTATGCTGACAACTTCATTAGGATGTTTTCATCGCTGCCCATAAAAATCAAATGCTCTTCCCTGGAAGACCAGTTCAAGGTCCGCTTTGCAACTCATCTCACTGCCTCCCCAGGCATTCTGCACTTGCCGCTTTCTCTGAATCTGGCACAGACTAAATGAAAATTTATCCTTCTAGTTTCCACAGGGTTGCTTAAAGGGCTAGCGTTTGGTGAATATTTGAAGTAAAATCCCAAGCTTGTTCCATTAGCTAGGATTCTGCGATCAGTGCCTTCAGGCAAACTCTGCACACAGCTACTGACAGAGTAAGCTGTTTAAGAAAATCTCATCGCTTCCCTGCTTGAAACCTCAGAAGGTTTTCTTCTGCAACAAGATAAGATTATACTTATTTCAAAGGGCAGATAGGGTGGTCATAATCTGCTCTGGCCCCTTCACCAACTACATCAAGTTTATCCAGGGACTCCTTGCCATTTCCCAAATGTGCTCTTCCATCTCTTATTTCCCTTTATTCTTCCTTTTCCCTCTTTCTCATATTTCCTTTCTCCAGCTACCAACTGTAGAAATATTATTTTTTATTCTTTCACTTAAAAATGGCCCGAACTATTCTGATGTATGTGAGTGCTCCTTCCTCTGTCTCCCTTTATCCCAGGATTTACCCTAAACCGTAGCTCTAGCGTATATGCTCCTTTGGACAAACAGTTCAAAAAAGGTTGCCTACAATAGATTTCTCTCCGAGATTCACAGATGAATACAATACACCTAAGACTTTGTGAAGCTATGCAGTAGAGGTACAGAACCTAATGTTTTCCACATGTATGTGAACTCAAATCCTATTTATGTTCACGTGTGTCAAACATATATTAACATCCTGTATATGTTTGGGACATCTTCATCTGACCTTTTGTAAAACAAAACAAAACTTCAATTTAAGTATTTTTTGCAAGAATTGCAATAATTAGTTTAAAAGTCCGTCGCATGTGGCTGGGCGCTGTGGCTCACGCCTGTAATCCCAGCACTTTGGGAGGCTGAGGCAGGTGGATCACCTGAGGTCAGGAGTTCAAGACCAGCCTGGCCAACATGGTGAAACTCTGTCTCCACTAAAAATAAAAAAAATAAAAAAAATTAGCCGGGTGTGGTGGCAGGCACCTGTAATCCCAGCTACTCAGGAGGCTGAGGCAGGAGAATTGCTTGAACCCAGGAGGCGGAGGTTGCAGTGAGCCAAGATCGCACCATTGCACTCCAGCCTGGGCAACAAGAGAGAAATTCAGCCTCAAAAAAAAAAAAAAAAAAGTCTGTCCTATGCACTGAACTGTGAACTTCTTGAGAGTCTGTCTCACTTAACTTATTGTGGCTGGCCTGGTACAATGCCTGAGCTCTCACAGGGGCTCAACACATTCTGACTGGCTGAACCATCATGAGCCCACAAAGCAGACAGACTCTGCTTATTGAGAAGAACCTGTATCATCTTCACTTTGCTACATCTGCAGATGTTCCATCATTGTCCTTTCTTCCCCCTTCTATTAAGCTGACTTATCCTAGCTCCTGAAGCAACTGTAAGGCAGAACTGGATATAAAAAACCAATTTTTTAACTTCTCTGATAACTCTGAGAATTACTTTCTTTCTTTTTTTTTTTTTTCTTGGCAGAGTTTCTCTTTTGTTGCCCAGGCTGGAATGCAGCGGCACAATCTTGGCTCAATGCAACCTCTGCCTCCAGGGTTCAAGAGATTCTCCTGTCGCAGCCTCCCAAGTAGCTGGGATTACAGGCATGCACCACCACACCTGGCTAATTTTGTATTTTTACTACAGACGGGGTTTCACCATCTTGGTCAGGCTGGTCTTGAACTCATGACCTCAAGTGATCCACCTGCCTCGGCCTCCCAACTGCTGGGACTACAGGCGTGAGCCACCATGCCTGGCTCTCTCTGAGAATTACTTTCTAACTACAATCTGAACATCATTGTTGCTCTTTATTTCCCTTTATTTTAGCACATCCCAGATTTTCTGAACCTACTACCAACTAAAGTGCAGTTGAGATATTTGGCATATGTAAGTAATCAACTTGATACTGATTAAAAGATCAGATTATTCTGTGTCTGATTTGATAAGTCCAATGTCCAATCCTTTTTGTTAGACTTGCTCTCTGACAAAGAAGCATTCACTTTTTACAAAAAGTTCAATAATTTGGTAAATGTTCAAGCTAGGCCCTTATTTCAAGTCATAAAAATGTTTCCTTAGAAGAAACTAGAAGTTCTGCTCATGGCTGGTCTTGATCCTTCAACTAGAATTCATTGCCCCAAATCTACCTATCACTATATAATTACTATATAATTAATGTTTCACCATATTACATAAGAAATTTATGAAATTCTGCCCAAGATTTTGCTGAAGTCCATATATTCACACCTACATAGAAACTTCCAATTTAGTTATTTAACAACTTTACAGAAAATATTATACTATTAATCTAGCAAAGATGTATTGGTCTTATGTTATTCTTCAGTGAACAGCACTGCTTTTTCCAATAGTTTAATACTTTCCTCAGTGTCTACCAATCAAATTTTATTAGCTGATTTTAAAATCTTGTCCAAAAACGTCTTTACAGAAATACGCATGTTCTTCTTTGTAGAAATCATGATTAATAGATCTGCATACTTCTTTAATACATCTTTTGGTTGTATCATTTTCAAAGATCACTGAACACTATTAATCTCACCCGAAAAGTATCTCAGAATTGAATTTATTTGACTTAGTTGTCATGACTTTGTGTAAACACTTTTACTTCTCCCAATAGGAGGTACCAATATGTGCTAACGACTACTGTTAATAATTAAGCCAAAATATTATCCTTATATGTATGGCTTGGGAGTCTTTGGAATATCCATGTCAAATAAAGATAACTTTGTTAAAACAAAATACTTGGAGGGCTTGTGATTAACAGCACATGTACTGAGGCCCATGTTAAAGTAAACAAACAGAAAATCAAAGTGTAAAGGGAGAGAGTGGGCCGGGCACGTTGGCTCATGCCTGTAATCCTACCACTTTGAGAGACCGAAGCAGGAGAATCTCTTGAGCCCAGGAGTTTGATACCAGCCTTGGCAACATAGAGAAGCCTCATCTCTACAAAAAAATTAAAAATTAGCTGCACATGGTGACACATGCCTCTGGTCCCAGCTACACGGGAGGATAAAATGGGAAGAAGACTTGAGCCTGGGAGGTCAAGACTGCAATGAGCCATGATTACACCACTGCACTCCAGCCTGTTTGATAGAGCAAGACCCTGCCTTGAAAAATAAAAAATAGAAAGAGAGTGGTCATATTCCTTAAAATAAAATAAATGAGAAAACAATATTGTGTAAGTATTAAATACTTCTCCAATAGAACCTTTAGGAGCCAGTGGAGAGATGGTTCAAATCACTGTTTAATTTGGCAAATGTTTTCTATCAGAGGAGATAGATGAGTAAGGCCTTTATACCCAATGGTATATACAGTAGAACCACCCAAATGACTTCACTCAACACAGTCTGTACTCATCACAAAACCTTCAGTACAATACAACTTCTGTAGATTACCCCATGTGAGAGAATACAACGACCAGCTAAGTGGTCCTTTTTATACTGTTGGCAGTTATAATTCTGAATATATAGCTATAAACAGGATCTGGTTCATATTTCATTTGCTTGTAGCTTGGATAATTGTGAGTTACTAGCCAAGATCCTTATGACATGCAGGGATTCAGAAAACGTTACCTTCAAAACTGAGGACTAGTCACAGAACTGCTTTGCCATTTGAAACATTGCCAGAGTATAACCTCTTTGAGGAACCATGGAGCCCTATTGCCCATCCATTAGTCACCTAAATAATTCAAGAGCTCTGGAGAAAGTTAGATTTGAATTCAACTCCTATCTGCTACTTTCTTGCTCTTTAGAAAGATATTTCAGCTAATTAGTAGTCAGGTTTTGTCATTTCTAAGACAGAGATACAAATAGTTACTACTTCATTCACTTATTTTGAGAGTTTAAAGGATCATGTAACTTTTGTTTTTCCACTATATCTGATTTCTCACTAGTTTAACATGGCAAAGGGCACACTAGCAAAACTAAACTCTTTTAATGGCACTCCTCCACAAACACACATCTATGCATATATATCCATAAATTACCATTGTATTCTATACAGAAATATAATATATTCAAATGAATGAAAACACCTTTTTTTTTTTTTTCCAAATAAGTCTACTTCAGAGACTTCAACTTAGGAAAAAAGAATCCTCAGTTCTATCTCTAACGCCAGTTCACAAATTAGAACAGAAATATGAATTCATTTAACTGACATATGAGCCTGTTAGATTTAAAGGAAAAACACCAATTCATTTACAATATGCAGGGTAGCTTTAAGAAAAAAAAAGGCCACTTCCTATCATCTAAACAGGATCATAAACTGGTCACTTCTTAGGAGATTATCCCCAGTGCTCACTAAAATACACTAAAGGCTATTTTCTTTACACAATGGGATGAAAGAATACCCAATATATGATCAAGTTTGAAGTAATATTCTATCAATTCTAAACCTATAAATATATTTTATATCACAGACGTTGAGTATAACACATTTCTATGCCTTCCATATGGAAAACACTGTTTCTTTTTTTAACTTTAAAAATACAAAGATTATCTTATAATAACTTTTTAAGATTTTAATTAAGAATCTTATTTTTCTATGTTCTATACATCTTTTGATTAAAAAATTACACCAGAATTTGCTCAAACAATACTTTGCATAAATATATTATGCTATCCTAAAAACAATGTCAAATCACCAACAAAACATTTAACTGACAGCATTCATTTCGTTTACCCGATGAGAATGAAGGAAATTTGCATGAAAGAGCTTCCACATAATCTTCAACTCTACTTGTCCCTTGCTAATACATTTTCAAATGGCATTGCACCTGCTTTCATATAAACATCTTTGATGCCTCGAACATCAAATGCATCAAGACATTGTTAGGAAAATAACCACTTAACAAATAGCTCTAAAGGACATAAGGAGATACATTTCACACACAGTAGCTAGATATTTGATAGATAAGAAATCCTTCGTGATTATTGTGCCTTCCAAAATGGCCAGTCTGACATGCCCTTTGGCCAACTGCCTAAACTAAATGATTGGTTGTTTCTCACATCACTCATGAATATTTAGGCTTATGAAGAAGTCTGTCAATTATATCTCTTGATCTATTCAAACTGTTAAGGAAATTTCAAACATCTGACCATAAAAATCTCCATTTTCCCTCATGCATGAATGAATGAATGAGGTTAAGACATGAATTTAAGGTATATATTTTTGGTTACTGATTTTCTATCAACTCTCTTTGTTTCAAAAACTTCACAAACATAATTCTGCTTCTGTGTGCATTTCCAAATTTCTGCTCTAATTATGTCAGTTAACTTCATTTTTTAACTGACACCGTATTCCAGATCAGTATTTGCTGTTGAAATTTCCATGGTACCAATCCCAGGAGCATCATTAAGAAAAATTCATGAATATAAATGAAAAATCATGTTGAATGTTGACAGTTTTACAGACATTAGGTTTGGCATGGCTTCCTCAATAGGATAATTACTTCTTAAAATTAACTCAACTCAAAAACCTTTTTGGTTACTTGTTTTTACTGAAGTTGTTATCCTCTTTCCAGTCCTAAAGTGGTGACTCTCGGAAGCTGATAGATACAGGAAGACAGACTGAAATAGCAAGTCTCGATTTAATGTGGGAGCAATATGGGGCCAGTATAGATTTGCACTATGGCATTACTTAGTATAGCTTATCCACTTTGGCTGATTCTCAGCTTAAGTGTCTCCTTTCCTGGAAAGCTCTTCCTGAACTTTCCAAGCCCGTTCAATTGCTTTTTTTTTCATATTGTATCTTGCCTAAACTTTTTTTAGAGCACTTATTATATCACCTTACTTATGTGTAGCTTTCTCTTTTTAGTTTTAGAGGTTTTGGACATCCAGGGATATGTATTATATATCTGCATATCCAATATCTTATACATCTGGCATATAGTAAATGTGACAAATGTATGTCAATTAAA
Source organism: Pongo pygmaeus (assembly GCF_028885625.2). Classification (NCBI taxonomy): domain Eukaryota; kingdom Metazoa; phylum Chordata; class Mammalia; order Primates; family Hominidae; genus Pongo; species Pongo pygmaeus. The sequence continues at coordinate 59,704,186 of NC_072381.2, forward strand.
TATAGAATTCTTGCAGCATATGACTTGGAGTTTCCTGCTATAAAACAGGAATTTGTTAAACTGTATGAAGTATTCTGGTTTTGAGACTGATTAGTAAGCTCACAAATAGAGCTGGTCATTGAGAGTATAAAGATTTGGGAAGAAGACATGTGTGCTTCAGATCAGTACCTCCTTGTGACCCTGTGTTCCTCAAGAATAAATGAAAGTCATATTGCTCAAAGTAAGAATAATAAAAGTAGGAGAAAAAATGTATTATGTAACTAATTAAAATAGAACAACTGGAAAACACAACCAAGTGACATTTATCCATTTATCTCAGGTATGCAAAGTTGGTTCAATATTAATAATTAATGTAATCCATCACATCAAGAGGCTAAAAAACATCACATGATCATATCAATAGATTTAAAGAAAGCATTTCACAAAATCCAACACCCATTTATGGTAAAAACTCTCAGTTAATTAGAAATATAGGTGGACTTTCTCAACTTCATAAAGAATATCTACAAAATATCTATACCTAATATAATTTTTAATGATAAGAAACTTGTAGCTTTCTCATTAAGATTATGAATGAGGCAAAGTTGCCCCCTTTCATTGTTCTTTTTCAACATCATACTGGAAGTTGTAGTGAATTAAATAAGATTAGAAAAGGAAACAAAAGGTACACAGATTGGAAAGGGAAGAAGTAAAACTGTCTTTGCAGATGACCTGATTGCTTAGGTTAAAAAAAAATTAAAAATTAAAAATATTTCTATAACAAATAAATTATTATATCAATGTAACAGGATACATAGTTAACATATAAAGTCAAAAATTTTCCTAGATACCAGTAATAAACAAATATGATATGAAATTAAAAACACAATAGCATTTACATTAGCATCCCCCAAAATGAAATATCTAGGTATAAGTCTAGCAAAATAAAAGATGTATACAAATAAAATGATAAAACACTAATGAAAGACTTAAAAAATAAAACCCAAGTAAGTGAAGAGATATTCCATGTTCTTGAATAGGAATACTCAATATTGTCAAGATGTCTGCTCTTTTCAACTTCATTTATAGATTTAATGCAATTCCATTAAAAATCCCAGGAAGTTATATTGTGTATCTTGATAAACTGATTCTAAAATTTATAGGGAGAGGCAGTAAATCCAGAAAAGTCAACACAACATTAAAAGACAAAGTTGAAAGACTGACCCCACTTTACTTCAATACTTACTATAAAGCTATAGTAATCAAAACAGTATGGTACTGGCAAAAAAAAAAAAAAGACAAATAGTTTAATGGAACAGAATAGAGAACCCAGAATAGATACACATTAATATAGTCAGCTGATCTTTGACAAAGGAGAAAAGACAATACAATGGAGAAAAGATAAACTTTTCAACAAATGGTGCTGGAACAACTTGACATCCACATTCAATAAAACATGCACCTAGACAGAGACCTTACACTCTTCACAAAAATTAACTCAAAATAAACCACAGACCTAAATGTAAAATGCAAAACTATAACACTCCTAACAGATCACATATGAGAGTATTTAGATAAACTAGATTTGGCAATTACTTTTTGGATACAGTATTAAAGGCACAATACATAAAAGGAAGATTTTATAATCTGGACTTTATTAAAATTGAAAATTTCTGCTTTGCAAAGCATATTGTCAAGAGAATAAAGGGAAAAGCCACAGGATGACAGAAAATATTTGCAAAAGATATATCTAATAAAGGATCATTTTTCAAAAATACAAAGAATTCTTAACAATAAGAAAACAAACTGATTAAAAAATGGGCCAAAGACCTTGGCAGACACCTTACTAAAGAAAATATGCAGATGGCGAATAAGCACATGAAAAAATACTCCACATTAAGTGTCATTAGTGAAGTCCAAATTGAAACAGTGAGTTACCATTACATACCTATTGAAATGACCCAAATCCAGAACCCTGTCAACACCAAATGATGGAGATCATGTGGAGCAACAGGAACTCTCATTCATTGTTGGTGGGAATGCAAAATGGCACAGCCACCTTGGAATACAGTTTGGCGGTTTCTAACAAAACTAAACATACCTTTCCCATATGACCCAGCAATCATGCTTTTTGGTATTTACACCAAAAATTTGAAAATTTATTTCTATACAAAAGCCTGCATAAAGATGCTTACAACAATTATATCCATAATTGTCAAAAGTTGGAAACAACTAAGATGTCCTTCAAAAGGTGACAATGTAATGTTACCCAGCTCTAGAAAGAAATAGGCTATTAAGCAATGAAAACACATGAGAAAATTACTAAGTGAAATAAGCCAGTACAAAAGGTATTATTCCAAATATATGACAGTCTAGAGAAGTTAAAACTATGACAATAGTAAAAAGACCAGTGGGTCCGGGCGTGGCGGCTCACGCCTGTAATCCTAGCACTTTGGGAGGCCGACGTGGGTGGATCATGAGATCAGGAGATCAAGACCATCCTGGCTAACACGGTGAAACCCCGTCTCTACTAAAAATACAAGAAATTAGCCGGGCATGGTGGCGGGTGCCTGTAGTCCCAGCTACTCGGGAGGCTGAGGTAGGAGAATGGCGTGAACCCCGGAGGCGGAGCTTGCAGTGAGCCGAGATCGCACCACTGCACTCCAGCCTGGGTGACGGAGCGAGACTCTGTCTCAAAATAAAATAAAATAAAATAAATAAAAAAGACCAGTGGTTGGGGAAAAGGAAGGATGACTAGAAAGAACACAAATGATTTTTAGGGTAGTAAACCTACTCTGTAGGATAATATAATAATGGATACATATCATTATACGTTTGTCTGAATCTATAGAAAGTATAGCATCAAGAATGAACCATAATGTAAACTTTGGACTTTGAATGATAATGATGAGTCAATGTAGGTTTAGGTTTGTCAATTGTAACAAATGTACCTCTATTGTGGGAGATCTTCATTATGGAGATAGCTGTGCATGTTTGAAGACAGAGGATATGTGAGAAATCTCTGTAATTTGCATTCAATTTTGCTGTGAACTTAAAACTGTGTGAAAATCAAGTCTATTAAAGAAATTGACACACACACACACAAATAGAACTAGCATTGATTAATTGTTGGCACAACAATAAACTGACATTATTAAACTTATATATAGACTATGCCTACATTTCCCCTTCCCAGCTGAATTTATACCTAGAGATGTCATATTACTTGGGATGCTGGCACTTTCAATGGAAGGAATTTTACCCATATGGATTCTATAATCATAAATTAAATCTACCCAGGTGTGGTGGCTCACGCCTATAATCCCAGCACTTTGGGAGGCTGAGGAGGGTGGATCACTTGAGGTCAGGAGTTAGAGAACAGCCTGGCCAACATGGTGAAACCCGTTTCTACTAAAAATACAAAAATTAGTTGAGCGTGGTGGCAGGCACCTGTAATCTCAGCTACTTGGGAGGCTGAGGCAGGAGAATCTCTTGAACTTGGGAGGCAGAGGTTGCAATGAGCGAAGATTGTGCCACTGCACTCTAGCCTGGGCAATAAAATGAGACTCCATCTCAAAAAATAAAAATAAAAAAGTTAAATCTGAGAATATTGTTCTCAAAGCAACAAACAGAATTTTACATATTCAATTAGAACAATCTGTGGGGGTGAATTATTGAGGTCAGTGAAAACAGCATATTCACTAAATTTATAAAGCTATTCACTACTGCAAACAATCCTTTTTTAGCTGCCATTATCTATACGCATACCAGCCAATCCCTTGAACTCTGAGTTGTTCCCCAACCCCTTCCCTCCAAGAAAATTTCTACCGTTGGAGTCAGTCACTCACTGAGAATTCATTCCCCATAAGGTCTTATAGCTATGATTAGAATCTATCTTTTGCAAAACTCACTATTACCTTAGTCTTGCGGCTCATGTAGATGAACTACATGACAATCTACTATTTTTTCCTGTGTCAGTAGCTACATTTCTTTAAATGAATTCCAAAACAGAGCTCTTAATACATAGATTGCATCTATAGCAAATTATAACTCTATAAATTACCAGTGCCACTGGCAGTCCTCAGACACAATAGGAAGCACAATAGGATGGAGACTGGTCCATTTCTTTCAACACTAATTAAAATTTGCATGGCAATTTTAGTTTGCTACAGCCATGGCTACACTGGGGATCTAGACCTATCCTAGTCCCACCACCAACTATGTAGTGTTTCCTGCATTTGAGGGCATTCTGCTGAACAACTTATAAAGCCTCACTGAGCCTGCAATCATCACGGACTAGTGGGGCAAATTGCTCTTGGACAAGAGGCCCAGGGCACATTTTATTCAAAATGACTACTGATGCTCACACCTCCATGCTACGAGTCACTGCCATCATTAGCGAATGAGGAGGGTACAAATTGTGTGCCCTTCTCAACAATGTACCCTTACTGCAAAAATATGCCCATAATTTTCAGTAATTTGTGGCCCATGACTCAGCTGTCTACTCCTCTTCCACCAGTTATACTCTCCACTTGCCTTGGTGAAATTGCTCATCCACATCCAGCAACACACCCTCTGCATTCTCAATCTCTTCTTTGACTCTTTGTTTTTTTCTCCTATTTTAGCTGAAACCTGAATCTTGCCTGAAAAGTCTTATTTTCCTCTACCTGTCTTAAGAGCTGTTTTTATTTTCTCACTTTCAACATTGGAGATCTGTCCTCCTGGCTTCTAACGTACATTTTCTCTTGTCTATTATGAAAAATCCTGTTCCTTTAAAGTTTATACCATTCACACAGTGGCAGAGATGTCTAAAAATGCATTTCCTCTGTTCTCTCAGGGTTCCATTTCCCAGCCGCTTTTACAGTAAAATGAAGTCATGTGATTTAGCTCTAGCTAATAGAACATTAAGCAAAAAGTGATATGAGTTCTTGTAGATAAGTCTTTTAAGAATAGGGTATGCATTAGCTCTGTTCTGTTTCTCAGTCTGCTGGCTAGATGCAGTTAACAAAGAAACCTATGCAATAATGAAACCAAAAGATGGAAGAAGCCTGGATCTCTAATTCACTGCTTGAATAAAGCTATCATTTGCTACCTTAAACAGGAAATATATCTACCTTGGACGAGAAAAAGTAGTATCAGGAAATAAATTGCTACCATCTTTGAGCCATTATAATAACGTGGACTCTATTTTTGATGCAGTTGGCATTACTCTTAACTATACTCTTCCTTGTCATCTACTAAATTCCAGTATAGTTTATCTTATTAATGGGAAACTTTGGCATATAACGAACATTTTTTTCTCTCTGTCTCAACCCTAGCATTATCATGAGTAACTGGAATATCCATTAGACAACTTATCCAAAACTATGTCCTCTCAAGTCCTTGACCTCTAGTTTCAAATTATTTCCCCCTCAACCTCAGTTTGGTTATTTACACTCATAGGAATGCTTTGAATATTGTCATCTCCTATAACTCCTCCATCTTCAAAATAAAAATCAACCAATCTGCCATATGACTATAATCTCTTCATCACACCAGCTTGTTCAAGTGCTCTCATGATGACTACTAATTGATTTCATTGAGATGGTCATTCTTCTTTCACTTCCTTCCACAACTATCTCACATTCCATTGTGCTTCATTTGAATAACATCCTAAATTTCATTGGTTTTCTGAGTTTTCATCACATCTATCCAACAAAACCACAAGCCTGCAGGAATTGAGCTGTCTGCCTTTTCTATGATGTAATAACCAGAGAATGGAGCAATAATGAGTAATACCATACAACTGGGAACACCAATTCCAGTATAAAGATGTTTCACAAATTTCTAATTAACTTTCAACACTTCCAACAATACAACCACCAACTTAACATCTCTCAAATATGTCAAAGCCATCCCAAATCAACACTTTGATAAGTATTTGTTGAATTAATGGGTGAATGGATAAATTAATACAAGTAAGTATATAATTATTTCACAATAAACATTCATGTAGAAAGCAAGTATTCATATCCACATCATATAAGAGAAAAAAATCTGAATTTAATAGAATCCAAGGAAGCAGCTGAATTTTGATTCAAATTGAGATCGTCTCAATTTCCCTAACTCTAAATCCTGAGTGTCTTTCCATCCATATACTACGATGCATATTGAACTTTATGAAATGTTCTTTCTTCATTTAATGTATAACCATAGACTCAGAGAATTAGGTCTAATTTTGAATGCAGTTATCTGTGACTATAAACATAATGCCCATGGAAGGCATTCTAATGCTTTAAAACATACACCATTCACTGCAAATACGTTAAAGGAAACATTTTAATTTTGTGAATAAAAATGTTTAATAGCCCACACTCCAAATTAAAATTGATATCAAAATGTATCCAAAGGAATCATCTCACAAAAGAAAGGGGACTTAGAAGCAAAAATTTAAAAGCTGACATTTAAAAACCATTGTTTTTTATCCTTTATTGAGTGTTTGCCACGTTGCAGACATTATGCTGAGCAATTTATATGTGCAGGAAAATAGAACCTATTATTATCCCTATTTTAAAGATATGAAAATTGAGAATTAGAGGAAATAATCAAAGCCAGGAGCCAAATACAACTTCTGTATGATTCCAGACACTGCACTTAAAATTAAATTGCCTTCCCAATAAGTAGTTAATTATTTCATTTTGAGCCATTACTTAGTGAAAACTCGACAAGAGTATTTTTTCGTACTAATAGCATCTGATAATGAGACATTTCAATTATAATCAGATGGAGAAGGAAAGCACTATGTACATCATAAAGCTTAGCATTTCCAGGATATTAAATGAGCAAATTGTTTAATCTTACCCATGAATTCAATCCCCAAGTGGTCTGCTACACCAAAGTCAGCATGGAAGGGAGGGGAAGAGAAAAAGAGAAAAAGGTTAGAAAAAACTCAATACATGGAAATCAGTGCTTATAAGACTAACCCTCCAAGGCAAGACACAGCCTCAATTTTAACCCCTATGTTTGCTTAGAAAAGATACATTACAGATCACCAACAGTAGAGTTACTCTGAATACTGATGGGTATTTCCCTGAAAGCCTCTGAGCTATAGCTTAGATTTTAGATGAACTAATATTGCATAAATCATGAAGAATGCTAAGTATAAATTTAGCTAAGAAAGAAAAAGAAAAATTGTTATACCATGAACATCTGGCACTAATATTCTTTTCAGAACCCATAATATTTTATGTGGAATAACTATTTGTTCAACATGAATTTATTTGAACCTCTATAATAAAAATGAAAGTGAATAAGCAGGAACTTCTGCATGCCAGATCCTAATCAGGTGTACTTTACCTCCACAAAAAAGCAATGATGTTGGACTTTTTTCTCTCTCTCTTTCACTTTTTAGATGAGAAAACTGTGCTTCAGTGAGATTAAAACTCTTACATAGGTTACAGAATCTGACAGTTCCAGGGCACCAATTTGGTTGATCTGACCATTAAGCCCCATGACTATTCGAATTGACAGCCCATCCTACCAAACACAAATGTGTGTGTCCATGTCTGTTCTACGTGCATATAGAATACAAACCATCTTGACCAGCTATCATCTGCCTGATCAGCAGAGCAATGAACTGTACTGGGCTAGACCCAAGTATTCAACCTCAGATATTCCTCTATTTAAATGGTTCTTTTTTTAATCATTCAGTTATTCACTCATTCACTTTTAAAATTCATTGCATTAATTAATATTTTTTTCTGTTGCCATAATATTTGTCTGAAGTGAGAATAAGGGAAAAAACTATTGCTACCATTGTAATTGTTTCCAAGACTAATTGCTGAGCTTCCTTTTATGAATTCTTTATTTAGCAAATAAGCTTTTCCTTTTAGAAAATATGCATCTAGTTACCTAGATTTCAGTGCCTTTTGTGTTTGTAAATAGGTCATTAAAAATTTTATTTGGAAAAAATATATATATATATACATAGTATAAAATTTATCATTAAAACCATGTTTAAGTGCATGACTCAGTATCATTAATTATTAAGTTGGTGCAAAAGTAATTGTGGTTTTTGCCATTACTTTTGTTAACTTGATACATTCACAATGTTGTACAACCACCACCTCTTTTTTCCAAATTCTTCCATCACCCCAATCAGAAACTCTGTGACCCCTAATCCATAATTCCTCATTCATCCCTCCTCCCAGCCCTTGGTAACTTCTAATCTACTTTCTATCCTTATCAATTTGCCTTATGAACCGTTCACATTTACTTATATAAAGAACGATGGTGACAATGTTTCTAAAAAGTAGATGCATTCATTTATTTCCCTGGCATTTCTTGACTGCTTACTCTGTGGTCATCATACACATGGTGATAGATATCAGGCACACTTTCATGTAAAGAAAGGATTCTTGTTCTCAAGTAGCTCAGAAATGAATGAGAGACCATGGAGAAAAAGCTATGGTCATTCTTGGTAATAAGTGCTATAATGGAAAAGCAGAAAATGTGCACTGGACGAAGAGGCCATGGACCCATAAACTTGCTCCTAGGAGGGAGAGAATGTGCAATACAAAGAATAAAGTTTGTACAACCCCATCAAAGAGTGGGCGAAGGATATGAATAGACACTTCTCAAAAGAAGACATTTATGCAGCCAAAAAACATATGAAAAAAAGCTCATCATCACTGGTCATTAGAGAAATGCAAATCAAAACCACAATGAGATACTATCTCACGCCAGTTAGGATGGCGATCATTAAAAGTCAAGAAACAACAGATGCTGGAGAGGATGTGGAGAAATAGGAACACTTTTACATTGTTGTTGGGAGTGTAATTAGTTCAACCATTGTAGAAGGCAGTGTGGCGATTCCTCAAGGATCTAGAACTAGAAATACCATTTGACCCAGCAATCCCATTACTGGATAGATACCCAAAGGACTATAAATCATTCTGCTATAAAGACACATGCAAATGTATGTTCATTTCATTACTATTTACAATAGCAAATACTTGGAACCAACCCAAATGTCCATCAATGATAGACTGGATAAAGAAAATGTGGCACATATACACCATAGAATACTATGCAGTCATAAAAAAGAATGAGATCATATCCTTTGCAGGGACATGGATGAAACTGGAAGCCATCATTCTCAGTAAACTAACACAGGAAGAGAAAACTGAACACCACACGTTCTCACTCATAAGTGAGAGTTGAACAATGAGAACACATGAACACAGGGAGGGGAACATCACACACCGGGGCCTGTTGGGGGGTAAGGGGCAAAGGGAGAGAGAGCATTAGGACAAATATGTAACGCATGTGGGGCTTAAAACCTACATGACAGGTTGATAGGTGCAGCAAACCACCATGGTACATGTATACCTATGTAACAAACCTGCATGTTCTGCACATGTATCCCAGAACTTAAAGTAAAATAAAATAAAATAAAAATAAAGAAGAATGGAGTTTGTAGAAAAGTTGGGAAGACTATTGTCAGTAGCCTTGTTCAGGTCGTTGACTTCTCTGCACAAAATGTTTTGAGAGTGAATCCCAAGTAAGAGTAGACAAAGAAGTTTATGTCAAAGTGAAAGTATTGCAAAGTGAGGTGCAACAAACTTGTTTGTCTACTCTTACTTGGAATTCGCTCTCAAAATCTGAGAGGCAGAGTGGGCTGCTCAAAGAGAGATAGCCCCTAGTGTCTTGAAGGGAATTTCCTTTACGGAAACTGTACAGACATATTCATAAAATACTGGTGAGGTCAAGTATGTAAAGGTGGATCTGTGGTTAGTACATATCAGGATCTACATGCTCTAACACATATCACATGTATCATTAGCGTATAAAATCTCCATCTAAGGGTGTGTTTTTTGATATTAAAATGAGAAAAATATTACTATAAGCTAAACCTTGAGTCTAACTACGAGTGTGGGACACTGGAGGAGTCTCTGCCCCTCTCCCAATGCCCAGCAGGCAGAAATTTGTAGCTAATAGTTTCTTGTGCTTTTGGTGCTGATTGGTTGGAGACTGGGGAAGTTACATCAGGAATAAGGGACTTTTGTTCTCTTCCCCAAGCCCATACTGAGTATCAGGAACTTGTAACCATCTGGCAGTCTGTTGGTATTTGGTAGGACCGCTTAACTTGCGAAAGAGTTAGGTGCTGATGCATGAGGGTGCAAGGGGAAAGAGCCAGCTATAAAAGTGGCCCATTGAGCTTTACACACAGGACAAGTAAGTATGGGTCCTAACCTTACTTATCCTGCCTCAAGACCATGTTTTCATTCTTATGCAAATAGGAAGCTTCATGACTGTGGTACCCAGGACATTGGAGAGAGACTAGAGTTGTGGCATTTAAAATAAGGATTACCTATCATTACACTAAAAATAATATTTTTAAATGGCTGGGAATAAAAACTAAACTTTTTCATATAGACAGAAGAGGAGGTTGCAGGAAGGAAACCAGGAGAGGCAAGTGTACAGAAATCAGGGAGCAGAGGCTCTCAAATAGTGAACCACAGGTGTTCCATGACATGAGTGGGCAATTAGAAAGTCTTTAGATTCAGCCTGTTTGAACAAGAACTTTCCGGTGCAGCTGAGATGGCTCAGAATTGGCTGCCTGTCATCTGTTTTGCTGGCAGGTGCAACTCAGGCATGGCCTTTCTTCCTTCTTCCATGAACTTCAGTGTTCTGCCTCCGGATGTTACAAGGGATATGGAGCATCGGGCTTTGTGAATCTGTAGATTGTGCTAAGAAATGAGTGGCATGTTTGATTAATGGAGGGCCAATCTGAATGCTTTGAAACCTCAATACATTTATGACCAGTAGCAGAGACAGAAATCAGAATCTGGAAATTATTCAAACACTGAATAGGATAAGTAGGAATCTTCTTAAGGGAAAGAAAAACTGTCCTCTTTTAACATAACAGAAAAGTTATCCAATTATTAGAGTTTTTAACTTTCAGAAATACTCTCAAGCAAGATGGCATTTATATTTTTGTATTTTAATGGGAAATTATTTATTAATTTTTTATAATAGCTTATTCATGGAAACTGACACCACTGGACATACAAATAAAAAGTCAACTCTTATGTAAATTATTTTTCTCTTTCTTTCTCTCTCACTTTCTCGTGAATACACACACACACATACATGCTTCCATTGTTTTATTAAAATGTTAAACACTGTGATCATTACTGCAGGGTTTAATATAGGATTTGGTTCATATGGAAGAATCAATGAAAATCCATGAAGAACAGATGACAAAAAAGCAATTAATTTTGTCATTTGAGTCATACACAGATCATAAACCGCACTATTTCTCATAACCCTTCACTGGCTATTTCTCAAAGCAAGCAGTGTGCCCAGGGATATTCATGCCAGCAGGAAAACATCAAGCGAGACAGGGGAAGACTAATTAATTAATAGTTTGTTCATTCACTCAGCAAACTATGTGTCAAGTACTGCACAGATATTAGGGTGGAAGAAGAGGCACATAGTTTAAGCAAAAACAGTTCGATTTTATCTATGACATACACATGTTTGAACATATAACTTCCTTCCTTTTAACACTCCAAAACATTTATTTGTAAAATTAGCATTTGTTTTGGAACACTCCCACCTTTGGATTATACAGTAGTGGGTAACATTTGCTGAGCACTTACTGTGTACCAGGAACTGCTTTAAATATTATCTCACAGCAATTTATAAGATTGTTGTAACATTCATTTTCCAGGTAAGAAACGGAAGCACAGAGAGGGGAACTAACTTTCTCTAAACCAGATTGCCCATAAGTGCTGGGAACATGATGGAGCCTAGGCTGGCTTGGCTCTTAGCTACCAGTTATGCTCAAAGTTTACTTATCCCCTTCCTATAAAGAAAAAGCTAATTTTTACAAAATTATCAAGTAATGAGATTGTCAGGGAGGAATTATTTAATCCACTTAAGAGAACAAGTTGTTTTCAAGTATCCTCAGGCAGAGTAGAAGCACCACTTATTTACTTTCTCACCCCTAGTTTATTGATGAAGTGCCAAATATAAGCTAGGTAGCGGGGCAGACAAAGGAAGACAACTGTTATCTGTCTCCAAGGAGTCCAACTGGCAAATCATTAATATTTCTTCATTGGTTACCAGGGAAATTTCTTCACAACGAGGCTGGCCTAGTTGAAGTTATCTGCTTGCACATACAGCAAGCAATATATAAAATGTTGAGTCTGAAAATATGCCCAACATTGAACCAAATGATCTTACAAGTGGCAACATACTTAATAAATGCCAGCAGCTCTGCTGCAGAGCTGAAACATTCTTAAGACTTTAGGACTAGGTACCTGTCTAGTGAGACAAAATGAATGTTTATTTTTAACACCAAAAATTCCTGGAAAACACTTGGAAATTTGAAGCCCACATTTTTTAATTAACAAAAATTATATAAATTTATGCTGTAAAACCAGATATTTTGAAATACATATACACTGTGGAATGGCTAAATCAGGTTAATTAACACATGCACTCACATACTTATCTTTATGCGGTGAGAACATTTAAAATGTACTCTGTTAGCAAATACATTGTTATTTACTATAGTTGCCGCATTGTACAATAGTTCCCTTGAACTTTTTCTTCTTATCTAACCACTAACTGAAGTTTAAGGCCCGGGTGTTTCTAAAGCATTCACAATTCTGTATGACTGAACAATTCAAAACCTCTTGTTTATATGCTGACAAAAAGGGGCTGCTGACATTCCCCCGAGGTGGGCAGGCTGCAACAGAGCAAGCGAAAACATCGTTGCCTTGATTCCAATCTCAGGATGCCACCTTCAACTTGTTACCCAGCCTATGAACAGGAACTCACTGCAGTGCAGCCCTGGGACAAAGAGACACAATGTGGGTTTAAGCATCAGCCCTGTGCTAAAAGTAACGGAGCAAGATGATTCTGATCATACAAGGGTCCCAAATGTGATCATTTAAACCCTGGTCTATGGGATATGGAAAAGCATGTTCCAGGAAAATATTGATCTGTGTTTTAAAAAGTTAGACTACTGGCGGGTGCGGTGGCTCACAGCCGTAATCCCAGCACTTTGGGAGGCCGAGGCGGGTGGATCACGAGGTCAGGAGATCGAGACCATCCTGGCTAACACGGTGAAACCCCGTCTCTACCAAAAAATACAAAAGATTAGCTGGACGTGGTGGCGGGCACCTGTGGTCCCAGCTACTCTGGAGGCTGAGGCAGGAGAATGGCGTGAACCCGGGAGGCGGAGCTTGCAGTGAGCCGAGATGGAGCCACCGCACTCCAGCCTGGGCGACAGAGCGAGACTCCGTCTCAAAAAAAAAAAAAAAAAAAAAAAAAAAGTTAGACTACTGCCTTGAAGTTAAATGGGCTTTTCTGCTGCAAGAATCCCCCAATTCCCTGCTAGATGTGTGGAGAGTCTATGGGCAGTAATCAGTGACAGCATTTCCAACTTGATGAAAACAGCTGCATTGTCATGGAGCGCCCAGTGGGACTAGTGATATAAGGTACCTGCTCTGGGAAATACTTGCCATAGGAGTGTGGAGCAAACCACCCACTCAATTACAAAACATGTCAGTCATAAATGCTTTATCTTAATAACTGAACTGAAATCTGTCACTCTGTAGATTCCACCCACAGATCCCTGTCAAGTAACTTTTTCACTGGTGACACTCCAGGTAGAGGTAGCCCATTGCAACTAAGAAGAGTAAATAGGTTTATGTGAGGAAGGCAATTTGGGTCTTCCACATTTGCTAACCATAACACCTGAGCTTATCATGGTCTAGTAGTTTCTAAAATCATTGTAAAGAAATGTAATTGTCTCAGGTATCAACAGTGGGTCCGTGTGTTCTTGCTCCAAGATAAGAGTACGGACAAGATGCCGAGATGTCCTGTGTTGAGACATTGCCCTGCATGTCCGAGTTTATTACAGCAAAACAGGCAAGCTAAGAAAGACTGGAGTAGACTTTAAGAGTTCTGATTAGGAGGGGAGAAGGGAATGGGGCTGGCTCTGGCTGTAGTTGCTGAGGGAAGCTGCAGGCTAGAAAACAAAACATGGGATCCACAGAATACATACATTTCAAAAAGTAAAAGGGTCAAAGGACAGTGGAATACGGTTCAACAAAGGCTTCCAGAGCATAGGGCTGTGTTAACAAGGGACGTGACATTTGATGGTCATTTGATGGTCACTAAGAGAATATGGCAGCAGGAAGGAGGGTGGCAGCCAGATCCAATCTCTTTGGCCTTAAATCCCACAGTGGGAAAGAGGCACAGGGAACTGTCAAGAGTGTGAGCACATTCCTGGTGAGTGAGGCAGAAAAGCTCCTTTCCAGGAGCTGTGTTCAATCCTAGAATGTCTGTCCTAAAAGGAAAGGGATATTATCACTTCATCTTTTTTCTAGCATTTTATCCTTAGTGCAAGATTTAGGATGTTAATTGCAGGGCTGATTCTAAAATTCATGCTCCCTTTATGAAATTATGCTAAGTCACTAAATACATAATTTTATTTTTATGGGCATGTATATTTAATTTTAGATTTACACATGTTCACAAATAAAAAGGGGAAGGTAAAAAAATCATATTAATCAAAAGAAATTGATACTTCTCTCAATATCTCTTAGAAGTAATTCCTGCTAATTGTTTTATGTTCTTTCTAGTCTTCCTTCCATATATGTAAAATAAACTAAATGTCAGTTTTACACAAAATCATCCTGTTTTATGTGCCTAAATCAGGAGTCTATCTGTGGCCACTGCAGTTCTATAATCCCAATCTCCCACACCCAACCTCCATCACATCAGAACTGACAGCTTTTTCCACTGTGGAGAGTAGGTTACGACATTATTACAATGGTCAGCCTCACACCAGACAGGCCATCAGTCATGCAGGAGGCAAAACCACTTTTCTAGAAAGCACACAGCCCCAGTCTCCTTTCTCAGGGCTGTGTTACAGAGCACGATCTCTTTACTTTTCTTCCCCAAAACTCCACTGCTGATACCTGAATTTAATAATCTCTTATCATCCTCTAAATAAGAATGTTGATTCGTATCAAAGGATGGGGAGAAGCAGGCAGCCATGGAGACTGCACCCCATATTGATGTACAGCAAACTCAAGATGAGCACTCTGCTAAGCAAAGTGAAATAGCATGACAAGGTTTCGACTGAGGTTAAGGAGAGATCATTTGCTTAGGCTGCTCCTCAGAGACGGATTTTGACTAAATAATGGGTAGAATTTTGCAGTGTAAACATCTTGGAGCATTAGACTGAAATCTTATTCCATTTTTGCAATTACCAATTAAAGGATTTAATAAGAATTACCGTTATAGAGAAGAATTCTTCATTCAAAAAGAAAATACTTCTCTATTGCTTCTGTCACTAGTGATAGTAACTGTGTACAGGTGAATACACTAGAGTTCCTGCTTTTGAGACTCACATGTGTCCCCCAGGATCTTCTCATGTTTTATCAACTTTCTAAAATTCTTGCATTTTGTCACTGGGCACTTGGCACTTCTACACATATCCTTTTCTTTTCTTTTCTTTTTTCTTTTTCTTTTTCTTTTTCTCTTTTTTTTTTTTTTTTTTTTTTTTTTGAGACAGAGTCTTGCTCTGTCTCCCAGGCTGGAGTGCAATGGCACAATCTCGGCTCACTGCAGCCTCTGCCTCCCAGGTTTAAGCGATTCTCCTGTCTCAGCCTCCCAAGTAGCTGGGATTATAGGCACGTGCCACCATGCCCAGCTAATTTTTGTATTTTTAGTAGAGACAGGGTTTTCCCATGTTGGCCAGGCTGGTCTCAAACTCCTGGCCTTAAGTGATCCGCCCACCTTGGCCTCCCAAAGTGCTGAGATTTCAGGCGTGAGCTACTGTGCCCAGCCCCCATATCCTTTTATCTAATTTTTAAAATTAGACAGTAAAGTAGTGCAACTGAGCCCCATTTAACAATTAAAAAAAGAAGCTTCTGTGTAAAACTGAAGGTCGTATTTGTAGATTCCTAGATTCCTAGGATGGGAAAACATCTCAAATCCCAGGACTGAAGGGCAGTTGTTTCTTTTTCTCACTCTTTCATCGCTCCACCCTATCACAGAGTCTGACATTTTGTGGGCACTCAATATGTATTTATTGCATGAGTGAAAATGCCATCTGGTTAAGCTCTCAACACATGACATCTATATGTCTTTCAGAGCATATCCAGCCTGTTCTCTGTCACTTCTGAGTTTTTGATGATTCCAAGCAACATGACACCTCTGGTGGCAACTCATTCAATATTGAAAAATGATATCCACAAATGTTTCCAGAAAACTCCCCCAAATCAAAGTACATTCCAATTCTACTCAATTGAATCTACAACTCTGGAATCCAGAAAACGCTAGATTATTATCCAACAGGGTCCAACTCATGGCTGTCTTTGTTACGTAATTTTTGTATATAATTTAGGATTCACTTGAGTAAGTGGTCCACTATCAGAAAAAATATTAAATTTTCCATGGTCACTAAAATGCTATTATATATGTTATTTAAGGCTTTTTCCCCTTAACAACATCAGTTTAATCAAACTTTGTAATAGCTGCCACATGTTCTGGGGTTTTTTTTTTTTTCTATCTTTTCAGCTTCAATCTTCATTAGTATCAATGAAGGCACACAGCTGGACGTGGTGGCTCACACCTGTAATCCTAGCACTTTGGGAGGCCGAGGCAGGCGAATCACTTGATCCCAGGAGTTTATGACCTGCCTGGACAATATAACTAAACTCTATCTCTACAAAAAATACAAAAATCAGCCGGGCATGGTAGTGTGTGCTTATAGTCCCAGCTACCAGGAAGGCTGAGGTGGGATGATGGCCTGAGCCTGGGAAGTCAAGGTTGCAGTGAGCCTAGATAGTGCCACTGCCCTCCAGCCTGGGCAACAGAGTGACACTGTCTCTTTTAAAAAAAAGACACACAGACGAGTTTACGGCTAATAGATGGAAGGGTTAGAATAAAATAGGGGAAAGTCTACTCAAGAGAAAGAAATGAAAGAAAAGAAAGAAGGATTACATGGCAAACAGCCATGTGTTTATATATGTGTTTGCAGTTATCATACTAATGATTGAAGCCTTGGTTCACACATTGTTTTAATACCATGCTTTTATTCACACTTCTGAATTGAAATTGCAATATCGTCATGATGAATACCAGTTCACAAAATGACGGACATATTTTAAGAAACATTGCTCTGGGCTGCACTCCACTAAACAAATGCCAAAGACAACTCGCCCCCACTTCCCATCATGGATAACACCTTGTGACATGAAGATACTAGAAGAGGAACCCTCTCCTGCCCATCTGTCTAAAACAGAGGAACCAAACAGAAAGGCTACCCAAGGGGTCCAGGTAGAGGATTCTAAGTCCTGGACCAACTGCCCAAGATATTCATCTAAAGCAGCCAAATACTGTAATGTAGTGGATATGGTAGAAAATCTCTTTACTGATGACTTAAGAAAAGAGAAGATCCATGGCGAGAATGTAGTGAAAAGAATTCTTTCTAAGAAGGCAAGTTGAGACCCTAACCAGGAGGAGGTACTCTTAGGTTAGGACTCAGGAAATCAGGCAGCAACTGATACCATCAAGAAATTGTGTGAGGTAAGACAAGATGAACTCACATTTTTAAAAAATTATTTTGTTAACTACTCTTCAAGTTAGGCTCATATTTAGTGGCAAGGCACTGTAGCTTCTGAAGTTGGGCTTGTCCATCGTTAAAGCCTGGTTGGCTTTGTTTACTATATTTTGTTTTACACAATGGTGTCTGCTTATATGGGAAAAATCATTCTTCAAATGCAGAAGGTATCTGGCTATTTAAAGTTCTTTCATAGGAAATCACTGAAAGATTAAACAACAAAAAATAAAGAACACCCTTTCTCCACTTTTCCCCAAAACTCCAAGCATTCTGTTCTGCTCATACTCCCCTAAATAGACCCCTGTACACAACACACATCATCTTTTTGTTCCTGCCATTCCATTAGCTTAAATATCTTTCCTGATGAACTCCCAAGTCTTCCTCTAACAAACTCTTCCCATCTTTCAAGGCCTAATTCCTCCAGAAGCTATCCCTGATTTCCTGAAATAATGTTACCTGCTCTACTTTTCTATGAATGATGATGGGATCTCCATTTAGCATGTAGAATTATTATGCCTTGGATTATAACTAGTAGTGATATATCTATATCATAATTAATTAGGTGAACTGTGATTTTCTTCCACCTCTAGTGCCTTTCTAATAGCATATGGCAAGTGAATGCTTATTGAATCTTTTTGCATAATCCCACCAATTTTCTTTCTCATTGTAGGTATACTTTTGGGAAGTATAAACCTCAACAAAACTGGCATAGAAGGGACATACCTCAAAGTCATAAAAGCCATCTATGGCAAACCTACAGCCAGCTTCATACTGAATGGGGAAAAGTTGAAAGCATTCCCCCTGAGAGCTGGAACAAGACAAGGATGCCCACTCTCACCACTTCTATTCAACAAAGTATGGGAAGTCCTAACCAGAGCAGTCAGACAAGAGAAAGAGATAAAGAGCACCCACATTAGCAAAGAGGAAGTAAAACTGTTGTTGTTCACCAATAATATGATCGTATACCTAGAAAACCCTAAAAATGCATCCAAAAAACGCCTAGAACTGATAAATGAATTTAGCAAAGTTTCACGATACAAAATTAATGTACACAAATCAGTAACACTGCTATACACCAACAGCAATCAAGCTGACAATCAAATGAAAAACTCAACCCCTTTTACAAGAGCCACAAAAAAATATAAATAAAAAAAACTTAGGAATATACCTAACCAAAGAGATGAAAGAACTCTACAAGGAAAACTACAAAACACTGCTGAAAGAAATCATACATGACACAAACAAATGGAAACACATTCCACGCTCATGGATGGGGAGAATCAATATTGTGAAAACGACCATGCTGCCAGAAGCAATCTACAAATTCAATGCAATTCCCATCACAATACCACCATCATTCTTCACAGAACTAGAAAGAACAATCCTAAAATTCATATGAAACCAAAAAAGAGCCCACATAGCCAAAGCAAGACTAAGCAAAAATGTTATACTAATTTCTACTAATGCTTTCATTCAGGCCATCTTTGGCGCCATAATTTTCCAGATTTTCTGGGCATTTCCAAAAGGTGTCCATTAAAATACACACATACACACACTCCATATTTGGAATTATATAATTTATTGCTCATTGAATTGCAAATCACCTACAGTGGGTTGGAGGAAGGTAAAATCCTGCCTTACCCTATTCTAACACTTCAGTCAAACCAGGCCATCATGCAAGCGACTACACCAATAAAAATATTTTTTAAATGTCTTCTTTTAAAAAGAAAAAAATCAGTGAGGGGTGACTGCAATGAAGGAAACTATTATCTAATAATTAGTTGGGAACTCAGTTGAATCCAGGTATTTTAAAGTCGTACCCTCATGCTCACACTACTTTCTCCTCTAGTCTTGGTAACTTTCTATATGTATTTTCAAGATATTTGACTGGAAGTAATTACTCCACTCGGTACCCTATTAGTGTGATAACCTTTTCAATGTGGTCTGCAGATGTCAGAAGCTAAGTATGGATGAATTTAGAAATTTCTAATTTTACATCACTTAGCCATTACCAAGGCAAACGAACAGAATCTACAACATCCTTCCTTGAAACTATCATCTACATATTATAGGTTTGGGAATCTGAAGGACATCCTCCTCCCTCATCCTCATAGCATCCTTGCTAGTGATGGTATTTTATAGATGAGAAAACTGAGTTTCAGAGAGGTGAGCTAATTTTCTTTCTTTTTTTTAATAGCTGCATTTTATTTTACTATTATTAATTTTTAAATTTTACTTTAAGTTCTGGGATACATGTGCTGAATGTGCAGGCTTGTTACATAGATTTACATGTGCCGTGGTGGTTTGCTGCACCTGTCAACCTATCATCTAGGTTTTAAGCTCCGTGTGCATAAGGTATTTGTCCTACTGTTCTCCCTCTCCTTTCCCCCCACGCCCCTGACAGGCCCCAGTGTGTGATGTTCCCCTCCCTGTGTCCATGTGTTCTCATTGTTCAACTCCCACTTATGAGTGCTAATTTTCCTAAGATACGAAGTATCTTACTTTGTTAAAGCACGCAGCCTTCACCCACAGAAAACTTTCCACCTTGTTTAGTGTTCCCCGTCGATCAGTGATGCTGTAGCCCTATCCTGCTTCTCCAGTGCTATCCCCACATTCCCTTCACAATTCCAAAGTCCCGACTTGATCATATGCAGTCTGGTAAGCTTCATTTGTATCGACTCACTTCAAGTAAAACCAGCACTGGAATGCATATCTTTTCCTACAGAGGGTCACTACTACAAATGATCTCTCGTGGAATGTTTTATATCTATATACTCTGAGTTTCATCACACTCCCTTCTAATTATTATAGTCATTAGTTTGCTTGCCCATCTTCTCCAAGTGACTGTAAGCAATTTAATTGAATGATTTGCTTAATTTTTCTTTATATCATAGATTTAAGGACAATTCCTGGCACAGATCAAGCATATGAAGAAATTAAAAAAGAAAAAAATAAATAAATAGCTTCATGGACTTTCGAACTTTTGTTCAAGGTGATCTCTCTTATTTGTAATTCCTTCTGTCCTGTATCCCTTCTTCTATTGCCTTAGCGAAGGGAGATCTTGGCAATAAAAAGAGAGAGAGAAAAATATTTGAGGTTATCCAATCCTTAGCCCAGAAGAAATAAAGGTACAGAATAATAGATTTCATGGTATAGACAAAGGACCAGATGCCCTCTGCAGATTCATACACTAAAGATTTTCTAGGTGAAGGTAACAAATGGAAAAAAATCCAAAATGTCTTGGAGAAGACCTTCAGCAATAAATACGCACGCTGCTGCTGCTAAGCTATGCATTTCTTTCCCTGCCTCCTGCTCCAATGAGAGAAAATAAGACAAGAATCGTCAATGCCACAGAGAATCTGCCCAATCCCCCAAGCTCCGTGTCCTCCAAGAGCACCAATGCTTAGGCCCTGCATAAGTCATGCCTCTTCCCAAAGTTTGATGCAAATCCCAGGAAGCTGGAATTAGATAAACAAACTGTGTTTACACTTTTCTCTAAGCCAGTGAAATGTGACTTTAAGTAGAAAATTCAGAAATTTAAATAATAAAAAATAATAATAAGCTTAAGTTTTTAAGGCTTAATCAAGGCAGTTACTCTATTTATTTTACATGACTTAACTCACTGAAAACCTACAGCCACATTATAAAGTCGGTTATATTTTTATTCCCATTTTAGAGATGCAGCTGAAGCGTGGGTTAACAAATTTCCTCAACTTGTAAAAAAAAGTGCTGGGATTCAAACTCAGGTGATAGGTTTCAAGTATTTACCCTTTAAATTCAGTACGTCTATGGCCAGTTACCACACATCCACCCCACATTTTGTAGACTGAGATTTGTTCCTTCTGCAAAATTAAGAAGCTATTTAATTAACTTACTGTATTTCAAAATTAGATACAATCTCACTGAACTCAATGTCATGTTATCTCTACATTTTACTTTATTTTAAACTTCTCTGTTTTTAAATTGGCATTTTTTTTTTTGCTCTTAAAAAATTTGGAGTCTAAAATAAGGTAATTTGTATGGCAACTAAACAAAATATTTAAACAGCTAGGTGCAAATAATTTTTCAACCAATTTTTGAGCTTTCATGCTGTTAAGCACTTACTATTGGATCATTCTTGCTACCAGCATTTGATATTATTAACCTGAACAATTTTATTTCGTGTTAATTCAGTTTGAATTTTTGTTTTAAGTAATTTTTCTTTTTTCAGGTTGATAGATGGATGGTGAATCCAAGATGAGTTCAAAGCTGTAGGAGATTTAAATAGAGCTTTCACTAGAGGAAACGAAATTCATTTGCTCATTGCAGGGACCAGAAGGTGACAGCAGCATGCTGGGGACCAGAAATGTCAATCAAAGTTATGAGTGGGAGGAGTGAATCTTGTAATGGCTGATAACCTCATCGCCGCTCTGGATGACTGCATGGCTACAGCAGGCCAAATTCTCTTCTGCAGCAACTTCATCTGTTCCTTCCAGTGCTAATATTCAATGCCCCATCTAAGGTGCTTCTCCTAAGTGGAAACTCCTTGAAGCATCCTCTAGAAAACTTGTCTCCATTCCTCTGTCAAGCATTTCCTTGTATATGCAATGCTTTGTCTAACTGTTCACTTAGCCCCTTCTGTCTTCTACCAACAAGCTGGTTCAAGCCAACCACTTCTTTCACCTGGATGGTTTTACTACAGAAGGCTTCTCCCTGATTTATCTGCTTCCACCTTTGCTCCCTACCTACATTCTTTTTCCACACTGCCCAGAGAGATCCCTTTAAAACTTAAATCAGATCACACTATCCCTTTGCTTGAACATCCTTCCCATGGCATCTCATCTTCAGAATAGAAGCCAAAGTCACCATCAGAATCTAAATTGGACCTATACAATCTATGTGGTCTTCTCTGACCACACTCCTCCTATGATTCCCCTCTCCCTTACTCCATCCAATTCAGCCACATTAACCTCTTAGCAGTTCTTCTAACCAAAATACATTCTTCTTCCTCAGAGCCATGGGCTGGCTGCTGCATCTGCTTATAATGCTCTTCTTTCAGACATTTACAAAGCTCAATCTCTCACCTTCTTTCACTCCTGATGGCATCTTATCAGAGGTCATATCATGTAAAGCAGCACTTCCTATCCTCCTCACCCTACTTTTCTTTACTTCTAATAATTTACCACCATATAAAGAATAACCATATCGCTCTGGTAATTTTCTATTTCCTTTTCTGCTCCACACTAGAACGTAAAGCTCTGTGAGGCAGGGGCTTCACTGTGTCTTAGTTATCTAGAGCTTCCATAACAAAGCACCAGAAAGTACAGGGCTTAAACAGAAGTAACATATCCTTTCCCAGTTCTGGAAGGTGGAAGTCTGAAATCAAGGTGTCAGCAGTGTTTGTTCCATCTCAGGATTATGAGGCAGAAGCTGTCCTATGTCAGTCTCCTAGCTTCTGATGGTTCGCTGGCAATCTTTGCTGTTCCTTGGCTTGTAAAAGCATTGCCCTCATCTCTCCCTTCATCTTTACATGGTGTTCTCCCTATGTGCATGTCTGTGTCCAAATTTCCCCTTTTGATAAGGATATCAGTTATATTTGATTAGAGTCCATGCTAAAGACCCCATTGAAACTTGATTACCTGTTTAAAGACCCCCATCTCCAAATAAGGTAATTGGAGTTACTGGTATTAGGACTTGTATTAGCCCATTCTCATACTGCTAATAAAGATATAACCGAGACTGGGTAATTTATAAAGAAAAAGAGGTTTAATGGACTCACAGTTCCACATGGCTGAGAAGGCCTCACAATCATGGCAGAAGGCAAAGGAGGAGCAAAGGCACATCTTACATGGTGGCAGGCAAGATAACATGTGCAGGGGAACCACCCTTTATAAAACCCTCAGATCTCGTGAGACTTATTCACTATCACGAGAATTGCATGGGAAAACCCACCCCCATGATTCAATTGTCTCCCACTGGGTCCCTCCCACCATGATATGTGGGGATTATGGGAACTATGGTTCAAGATGAAATTTGGATGAGGATACAGCCAAACCATATCATTCTGCCTACCACCCTTCCCAAATCTCATGTCCTCGTAATTCATAACAAAATCATGCCCTTCTAACAGTCTCCCAAAGTCTTTACTCATTTTAGCCTTAACTCAAAAGTCTCCAGTCCAAAGTCCCATCTGAGACAAGGCAAGTACCTTCCACCTATGAGCCTGTAAATTCAAAGCAAGTCAGTTACTTCCTAGATACAATGTGGGTAAAGGCATTGGGTAAATACACCCATTCCAAATTGGAGAAATTGACCAAAATGAAGGGGCTACAGGCCCCAGGCGAGTCTGAAATCCAGCAGGGCAGTCAAATCATGAAGCTCCAAAATGATCTCATTTGAATCTATGTCTCATATCTGGGTCACCTTGATGCAAGAGTTGGGTTCCTACAGTCTTGGGCAGGACATAAAATATACATCTTTAGAAGACAAAATTTAAGCCACAAGGACGTGTTTGTGTTGTTTTATTCATTGTATCTATGACATCCCACACAATGCCTGATATAAAGTAGGTGCTCAACAAATATTTTTTAGTGACTCAATGAAATTCATCATATTGAAATGCAGCAAAGGCCAATTTATCCATTCATACATTTCCAGCTCCCTGTGACCTTTCTGTCAAACTCACGACTCTAATACAAACTACTCCTTTTACTGTCATGCTTTTTTCTCTGCATATATGTTTATCTGTTATCTCGAAATAAAATCAAATTTTAATTACTTATTTAAATTTAGCAAATATTTACTCAATGCCTACTCTATAACATGCTCTGTGAACCCTTGTGAGAATATTAGAATAAATAAAATTTAAAAATCTTGTTGAATTCTGTGAGCTTAAAATACAATTTCTTAATCCAAATTTAACCAGCATCTCAAGGTTTCTACTGATACAACCCTGGACTATGCACTGGGAATGCAAAAGTG
Source organism: Pongo pygmaeus (assembly GCF_028885625.2). Classification (NCBI taxonomy): domain Eukaryota; kingdom Metazoa; phylum Chordata; class Mammalia; order Primates; family Hominidae; genus Pongo; species Pongo pygmaeus. The sequence goes on from NC_072381.2 coordinate 59,728,757, forward strand.
TCGAAGACATGGTCAGTGCCCTAAATAAATTTTCAGTCTCAGGTGAGGAAATGTAGTCTCCACCGTCAAAATCCATCTGACTGAAGTATTTATGATATAAATTACCATCTTCAGAAAATTACCATCTGAAAATATTTGGCTTGGTGGTACCTAAAGGAAGGTGATACAGTGGGAAAAGACATTCGCATTTAATTATATGGGCTTTCATACCAGACTGTACCTTTCAGTAACCATGTTTGACCTTAGGTAAGTTACTTAACATTTCTATGTTTCAGTTCCTCATCTATTGAAGAAATGAAATGCATGTAATTTATAAAACAATTAAATTAGATAATATATCTAATTTGGTAGACATTGCTATTTGCCTACTTGATATCTACTCTCTACTGTACCACATCTATTCAAAGTGTCAATGTAGCCAACTAAAATCCTGAATTTTGCAGCCTTCTTTGTACCATTTAGGGTGGTCACGTGACACAGTGCTGTTTTATAAGACTGGAGCAGATAATTTCCAAATGGGGCTTTCAGCAAAGCTCTTTCTAAAGAGACAGATTTAATTGCCACATGCCGTTTGCTGGGTGCCCTCTTTCTTCAGCCTGGAGGATGGACAGAGCAGCCTTCCTGCAATTTGAAGGCAGCTGCATGAGTTTGGAAAACCACATGCTACAATGGTAGATGAGAAGAACTCAAGGAACTGGATCTCTGATGAGTCTGCAGTGCTCTAACAGCCCCAGACTCCGACACCTCTGTACTTCTCACAACTTCGAAAAATAAAACCCACAATTTACTCAAACCATGGTTTAATTGCGTTTTCTGGCTCTTGCAGCTGAACACTATCTTAATTGATAAAAGCACAAGCACAATCTCGCTCATTGTGTATTTTGTATATTCTATGTGTTTCCGTTTGCACCACAACTCCAAAACTAAACTACTGCAGAATTTACGTAATGAGAACTTTAGATTTCTATCGTTAATAAGTGGATATCCTTTTCCTAGAAATGAAGTATTTAAAAGTTATTATACCCCATTATATGCAATTCTTACAATCATGTATTTGTTTTATTATCTTTATGTTGTACACACACACCATCTTGACAGTACTCTCAAAATCTTCCATTTGTGCTGATTGTTCTGCTTTTTCAAGCAGAGAACCTTCTATCTTTGAATTTTTGGCAGTCCTTCATAAATGAACATTAAACAGCTTTCTTCTTTGAATTCTATTTGATACTGAAAAATAATAATCATTCAGGGATCCCTTAAAGTAAGCTCTATTTGTTTCATAAAAATGCATTTTTAAAATGTATTTTAATAAATCCATGGAGAGCAGAATCGTCATCTGCTATTATAATTCCCCAAATTTCAGAATGCTGAAATTAAATATTCTCTTAGCTTTGCAGGTTGTATTATCTTCTCTTCCAGGGAGGCTTCAAGTCTCTTTTCTTCTGAATCTTGTGCCAAGCTTGTTTGTTATCTCTTTTTCTCTTGTAGCCAAAATCCGCTGGTTAGAAAAAAGCCTCGTGAGTGTTCTGCTCGATACAGAGTATTCATTCAGAGCATAGTCGTACCTGCTGCATAGCTAAAAAGGTGATTTTCAGTTCTCTAAGTTGTCCTGAATCTATAATCCCACCCATGAAACAGGATGAAAATGCTAGGAGGACATTCATCTCTTCGGGGGTAATGACGAAGTATAGTTCAACCAGACAGTGTTTCTCAGCTATAGACTGTTGATACTCTGTATCAGAATCAGCTAGAGTGCATGATAAAAATGCAAATTCTATGAGCCGTATGTTTGATAAATTCCCAGGGTTACTCTTATGTACTTTAAGTTTGAGGTTTACTCACTTCTCAGTGTGCTATATGTGTGTATGTATTTATGGTGGCTTAAAGGTTAGGTTGCATTAATATTCCTTCTTAGTACTTTTTGTGATTCAATTTCACAGAAATATTCAAGGTAGACAAAACAAAATATCCACTGTTGTATCTTTTCATTTTATTCATTTTTTTCTTTTGTTAAAATATTTATACTCTTCCATGTCTTCTTTTCTCCCTCACATATTGCAAAGGTTTGAGACAAATGTTGCATTGACTTATTTTCTTTTTGTTTTTTTTTTCTTTTTATTTTCTATTCCCAGTTTATCCATTTCCCACAACTTCTGTCTTTCTCCTATAAAGATTTTTAACATCTATACCCCCCCCCCTTTTTTTTTTCCTGCCCAGGCATGTTTTTAATTTCCCTTTTGCCTTACATGTATAAGCACACATTGGCGTTTTCCTTCCAGTATCACAACTTATTTTGTAGATCACCAATTCCTCATTTTCAATAATGATATATGTGTAAAAATGGAAATCATCTGGCCTCTTCAGGAAGGGCTTATTGAGTAGGGATAATCCCAGTGGTTATGACAGTAAGAGCAATGATGCAGCCATGATGCAACTTCGTCAACTTTATTCCCAGATATGAAAGGAAAAAAAGATAGTTAATGTGTATTGATCATTCATTAAGCCAAGTCCTGTATGAGGCACCACTACTGGCATGTATAGAAGTCAAAACAAGCATGTAATACTTGAAGCCCTTTATTTTTTATTTTCTATTTGTTTTTGAGATGCAGTCTCGTTTTATCGCCCAGGCTGGAGTGCAGTGGTGTGATCTCAGCTCACTGCAACCTCTGCGTCCCGGGTTCAAGCGTTCCTCCTGCCTAAGCCTCCCAAGTAGCTGGGATTACAGGCGCACAACACCATGCCTGGAAAACTTTTGTATTTTTAGTAGAAACGGGGTTTCACCATGTTGACCAGGCTGGTCTCAAGCTCCTGACCTCAAGTGGTCCGCCGGCCTCAGCCTCCCAAATTGTTGGGATTACAGGCATGAGCAACAACTCCTGGCCTGTGAAGCCCTTTAAATTTCCAACTTATTTTTTTTGAAATTTGAGAAATAGAAGCAAAGACTTTTTTTTCCAACACTAATTTAATTAACCCTTTGTTGTTCCTTTGAGGAAAGCATTATTTTATTTTGCAAACACTGTCTTCATCAGTCTTTTAGTTATTCTAATACAAATACAGCTTCTTATTTGGAAAAAAAAAAAAAAGATTGTAGAGGCCTTTTGGATCCTAGAAGATTAACTATTTTGTACTATCCTGTAAAATGTCGTTAAGTTGTAGACAGAATTGCATCCCGAGAGATTGTTTCTCCATTTTTATATGAGAATGTTGAATCTCAATAAGGGTAAGTAAATTGTCCAAGATCATATAACTAGTAAGTAATATTTCAAATTTGAACTCCAGTTTGGGATTCAAGATACATACCGCAACTATCAGAGATTTTAAATTGCATCAGTGATAACAAGGGCAGGACTCAAACCCAGTTTTGGCATCCGGGGATAGCCCTTTTCCCAGCACTGCACTCTGACTCCCAACATCTTCTTTATATTTGGATTAATAGAGAGTGCAGCAGTATTGTATCAATAAGGACTAAATACAGAGTCCATCATTGTGCATAATGAGATTTAATTAGAAAGAGACACTTAAGGAAATGTTTTTGAAACAAATAAACGAGGCCCATAAAAGGAGTCACTCACCAGAACATATTAGCTAGCTAGCTTTCTTTTATAATTTCTGCCATTGTCTGTGATTTATTTTACTTTGCTAATATGTAGGAATTTCATTTAAATTCCCAGCTATTTATGGCATTCCTAATCTTAGTTAATTTATTTGTGTTCTTATATATATTTATCTATAGATCTATTTAACTATGACAAATGATATGTTGGAGGTTTCAATTATAATTATGTTTGCAACAAACTCTTATAAATCTAATATGTTTTGCCATATATATTTAGTTGCTATGTAGATTGGTTTATATTGGTTAATGGCTGGATATCACCTTGATAAATTGTGCTTTTATCATTACTTAATGTCTCATTTTATCCTGATTCATCCCATTAACCTTCCCTTGCATCTCGCTGCTCATTAATACTGCTACTTTTTAACTTTATGCTTTCCAATTTTTTTAAATGTATTTGATTAGTATCCCTTCTCCCTTCCTTCATTTTCCGTCTTATCATTGAAGGGTGTTTCTTTTAAACAGTAGATAGCTGTGCTTTGCTGTGCTCACCTAACATCTATCTTTAGATGAGAGAATTCAGTTGCTTGTATTTATTTTAATAACTAATATGCTTAAGCTTATTCCTTCAGAATTCCTTATATTTATTATTGATTTTATGTTGGCATTTTCCTTTTTCATTACTGTGTTAGTCTGTTTTGTACCGCTAAAACAGCATGTCACAGACTGTGTAATTTACAATGAACAGAAATGTGTTGGCTCTCATTTCTGGAGACTGGAAAGTCTAGGATCGGGGGCTGGTCAATATCTGATAAGGGCCTTCCTGCTCATCAGTCCATGATGGAAGGAAGGGCAGAGAGGATCAGAGAGAGCAAAGGGAGCTAAATTGTCCTTTGAGAATGACACCTGTCCTACCCATGAGCCGGGTGGAACCCTCATGACATAATTCCTCTTAAATGTCCCACTTCTTAATACTGTTATAATGACAAATTTCAACATGAGTTGTGGAGGGGACAAACATTCAAATCATAGCAATTACTAATGCAATAAGCATGTTTCGGAGTCTAATATAGTAGTCCCCCATCTTATCCACGAATTTACCTTCTGTGACTTCAGTTATCTATAGTCAATCATGGTCCAAAAATATTATAGTATTTTGAGAGAGATAGATCATCTTCACATAGTGTTTAGTACAGTATATTGTTATAATTATTCTATCTTATCATAAGTTATTGTTGTTAATCTCTTACTGTGCCTAATTTATAAATTAACTTTATCATAGGTGTACATGTATAGAAGAAAATATAGTTTTAGCCAGGTGTAGTGGCTTGCGCCTGTAGTCCCAGCTACTCCACAGGCTGAGGCAGGAGGATCACTTGAGGCCAGAAGTTTGAGGCAGCAGCGACATATAATACCACCATTACAACTCTGGTATGGGTGACAGATTGAGATGCTGTATCTAAGAAAATAATTAAAAAATAAAAACATGGGATTCAGTAATATCCATGGTTTCAGGCATTCTCTGTGGCTTTGGAACATGTCCCTCATGAATTAGCAGGAACTACTGTATGAGCTATTCTAGATGCTTGGACTATACCATTGAACAAAGCAGAAAAGCCCTACACAGCAAAGACAGGGTTATGATGTGTCTATCAAAACATTTCATTTCCCTCTCAGCCACACAGGAAGTCTATATTTACCAGATGCCCTTGCAGGTAAGCAGAGCCAAGTTTCTGAGTTCTGACCAATGTAAGAAAAAGGATATATTCTAGTTCCTGGGCTAGATGATGCAGCTTCATCAACTTTATTCCCAGATATGAAAGGAAAAAAGAGAGTTAATGTGTATTGATCATTCAGTAAGCCAAGTTCTGTATGAGGCACCACTACTGGCATGTATACAAGTCAAAACAAGCATATAACACTTGAAGCCCTTTATTTTTTATTTTTTGAGACTCAGTCTCTCTTTGTTGCCCAGGCTGGAGTGCAGTAGTGTGATCTCAGCCCACTGCAACATCTGCATCCCAGGTTCAAGTGTTCCTCCTGCCTCAACTTCCCAAGTAGCTGGGATTACAGGCGCACACCACCACGCCTGGAAAATTTTTGTATTTTTAGTAGAAACAGGGTTTCACCATGTTGACCAGGCTGGTCTCAAACTCCTGACCTCAAGTGATTTTTAAAGTTATCCTGCAGCCCTAGAGGGATGAACTGCAAGATGGGTTCTGTATTTCTAAATTCATTCCCAATTTTTTCTGTGGCTATATGGAGGCCAGAATTCCTCTCCATCCACACCAATAGACACAATATTTGGCCATGATGAGAGAAAGAAATAAACTTTTATTGGGTCAAGTAGCAAAAATGTTGATTTACTCTTACATATGTGATGCTTACCTTTATATGTCAACTTCACTAGGCTATAGTACCCAGCTATTTAACCAAACACTAATTCAGATATTGCTGTGACAGAATTTTGGAGATATGGTTAACATCTACAATTGGTTGACTTTAAGTAAGAGAAGTTTACCCTCAATAGTTTGTGAGGGCCTCATCCCACAATTAGCTGAAGGCCTGAAGAGCAAAACTGAAGTTTTTCTGGAAAAAGAAATTCTGCCTCAAGGATACAGTACCAACTCCTGCCTGAATTTCCAGTCAGCTGGCTTGCCCTACAGATCTCAGACTTACTAGACCCCACAATCATGTGAGCCAACTCCCTAAAATAAATATCTTCATATAGGATATGATTATATAATGTGATTATAGTATAATGTAGATCATTATACTAATTAATCATCACTATTCATATTTCTTCTGTTTCTCTAGAGAACACTGATAACACATTTTGGTACAAGGAGTGGGGGTATTAATTTCCCAGGGCAGGTGTAACGAATTACTATAAACCAAATGGCTTAAAACAACAGAATTTCATTCTTTCACAATTCTAGAGGCTAGAAGTCCCAAATCAAGGGGTTAGCAGGGCCATACTCCTTCCAACGGCTGTAGGAAAGAATCCTTCCTTGCCTCTTCCAGTTCCTGGCTGTTGGCAGCAATCCTTGGTGTTCCTGGGCTTTTGGCAGCATAACTCCAGTCCATGCCTCAGTCATCCCATGAACTTCTCTGTGTGTCCTCCATTTTCAAGTTTCTCTCTCTTTATGAAGGTATCAGGCATTGGATTCAGGGCCCAATTAATCCTGTATGATCCCACCTTAACTTGGTTACATCTGCAGACTATTTTCAAGTAATATTACATTACGATACAGGTACTAGGGCTTAAGACTTCAGTATGTCTTTTTAGGGGATACAGGATTCAACCTACAACATCACAGCAATTAGAATACTCTGATTAATACAGAAAAAAAAAGATACGAGGCAGAAGTGATAAACTCTAATTCCAGGCTTTCTCTTAAATGCAGTACTTTTAAGTAATTTTCAACCCTCTCCATTTTAAGCTGGCTGGAGGTAGAGAATCCAACAGAGGGTGCTCTGTTCCCTCTGTGGAACAGAGTGCCTGCGATGACACAAGAGAAAAATAAACCCTTGTTCTTTTAATGCACTGAGATTTGAGGTTTGTTTTCTTATAGCAGTTACGATATTCTCTTTAATAGCTTTGACTTTGTCAACTTTTCCATTCTAATTGAGCAAAATAGAATGTAAGATAAATAAGCAAATTATGTGCCATGATTTATTAAACCTAAAATACAATAGATTGCAAACCTCCAATTGAATTATGATGTCATTGATTATCAGAATCCACCTTTCAGAGATGTAAAAGTACACTTTAAAAAAAAAATGTGTATGTTGAACATGCACACTACAATGTGATAAGTGCTATGGGAAACAAAGTAGGAGAAAAAGGATCAAGATGGTCTAGGTGGGGTGGAGGGTGAGATTATGCTATTAATAGTCCACGAAGGTAGGCTGTGGAGAAGACAGGAACATGAGCACCACCTGATGGGAGTGAAGGAGTTACCTACGCGGATATCTGAGGGAAAATCTTGTCTTTGTCCTTTGTTTGCCAGTTTCCTACAGTTGCTATTTTTGGCCCAGAAAAATTTATCAAACACTTTTTGTGCACAAATGCTACACTTAAGTTAGTAAACTTGTTTTTTATACAGATATAGGTTGAAAATTGTGGGATTCTTTATGTGCATATTAGGATTGAACAAATAAGTATATATGTTATAGATAATGAAAGCCATACTTTTAACTGTTGAAGAAGGAAGGTAGCATAAGGAAAGAGGGAAGGCTAGAATGAATACTGTAACACCGAATTGGAATTGGAGCTATCTGTACATTCTTGGGATATTTAATACATATAGATAGATACAAATCAGCAGAGTGATTGTTTAGAAAGATATTCACTAAATTTTTAATATATTTAGTACTGAGTTGTAGAATTTGGAGTAATATTTATTTTTGTCTTTTATCATTTATATGTATATGTTTCCATATAAATATATATTCATGTATTTTTATTTTGTGTACATATATCGTTACATTTCAAAATAATCAAATATTTTATAAAAACAATGAAGCCACTTAAATTTTAAAATTATAACTAAAAATAGAAATACTATTTAGAAGAGAGTTTTGGAAAATGAAAGCAATAATATTACTCAATAATATCTATATTTTTATACATATACATAGTAGATTAAAAAATATAAAAGAAAATAAATACTTATTACTTATCCCTTGGCGATGGTATTGTAGAGTCTTTTCACACTTCTCTTAATTTTTAAAAGTTTATGAAATGAACATATATTGAGATTATAAATAAAAAATGCTATTAGAAACCTTTCCTCTTCATTTATCTTCTCACTTAATTGTAGTAGAAGTTCAACATAATGACATCAAAATTCTAAGATTTGATAAGTATCAGTTTGTTAAAAAATGTTTTCCTGACCCAAAAAGCACTTGTTACTAGCTGAATATTACAGTATCTTATAACCGTTTTAAGAAAATGGTAATTTCTTAGATGTATATCATAGATTTGACAAATTGTAACTCAGATTTCAAATATTTGTTAATACAAATCCTACTACAACTTTCAGTTTGGATGATGATGATATAGTTTGGCTGTATCCCCACCCAAATCTCATCTTGAATTGTAGCTCGCATAAATCCCACGTGTTGTGGGAGAGATCCAGTGGGATATAATGGGAGCGGTTTTCCCCATATTGTTCTCGTGGTAGTGAATAAATCTCACGAGATCTGATCTGATGGTTTTATAAGCGGAAACCTTTTTCACTTGGTTTTCATCCTCTCGTCTGCCACCATGTAAGACAAGCCTTCCGCCTTCCGCCATGATTGTGAGGCCTCCCCAGCCGTGTGGAACTGTGAGTCCATTAAACGTTTTTCTTAATAAATTACCCAGTCTCGGGTATGTCTTTATCAGCAGCATGAAAATGGACAAATACAGATGAATTCAGCTATAAAGCAAAATATGTAGAACGTAAAAGAAATATATATGTGTGTGTGTATATGTATATAATTAAAACAGAACTAAGATACACCTGACACCTGGTCTTAATGAAGTCAATATTCATAAATATTTTATTTATAAACTTCAATTATTTATTTTAAAAAATAATATAAAGAACAAATTCACAATCAGCTACGTAGCAAGAAGTTATACATTTTACACCACAACTCAATTTTCCATGTTGCACTAACTTCTCTAAATCTTTGTTGAGCATGAGACTGTCATCATAAAATAAATAGAATATCCCTTACTTTTATTTCAAATTAAACTTCTCTATGTGAAAGAGATGGGCATCTATTGTCACCATATAATGAGATGTTTAAAAATGTTATTTTCGAATGTCATCATGAATGGTACAAAATCTCCTTTTTGTCTCTGCAGAGGTTCCCTGTAATTTAATATACACGGACATTTCTGTATATATTGATAATATTTTCTAGACTCTGCCATTACTAGACCTCTACTGACACCCTTCAGAGTTGACTTATAATCTGTTCATCCTTCTCTCTGACTGCTTCCCACTGTATATATCAGCAAGAACACATGCATAATGTCTGTTTCTAAAAACTTGCTTTAAGTTCTTTTGTTTAAAAGACCAAAGTTACTCCTCCAAAGAGGATTTTAAGCTTAGTGCTACACAGATTAGCAGCAAATGATGGTGTGTGCAGACACTCCAACTCTTTCAAATTAAGCATCACTTCTACTCCTCCTTGATGATAACACTCTATTGAGCCTATTAGTGGTTTTGTTTTTTGAAATAAGCCAATTTCCACATACTCTGAGAATGCGTACATGCAGGTACTACTGTTTGTTGATGATCCCATAAGTGCCTTATCCTATGACTCCCTAGGAGCTGTTTTCTTTGAAACAATAATGACTCTTTTCCTTTGAAAGCTCCTGCACCTCATGACAAGCATTTTGTCAGCAACATTTTAACCATGATGAGCCTTTCACTCCAAAACTCCTGTTCTTTTTCTCAACAGCATTAATCTAATGGGCATTTGCATTGTTGTAAATACAAGACACACTGAAAAGATTGTCTAGTTTACCAGTGTCCCTCCGCACCAGCTGGGTTGTATCCACATTGCTTTTGCACACATTTCATTCTTTGTCCTTCAAAATCATGATTTGCATCCAAATATTTATCAGGTAGTGATCGTTATCTTCCCTTTATTTTTTTGTCCTCTTTATTTTTGCTTCTTTAATAATTATATGCCATTTCTTATCAGTAGTTTTGAAACTCTCACTTCTTTTGTACTCACTGAATATAATACAGTTAAACATCGTTTAAAAAGGAATCCTCAAAACTCAGCACAAATACAGCCAATGGGTAATAGGCTAAGAAAATAACAATGGGACTGTAAACTAGTTCAACCATTGTGGAAGTCAGTGTGGTGATTCCTCAAGGATCTAGAACTAGAAATACCATTTGACCTAGCCATCCCATTACTGGATATATACCCAAGGGATTATAAATCATGCTGCTATAAAGACACATGCACACGTATGTTTATTGTGGTACTATTCACAATAGCAAAGACTTGGAACCAACCCAAATGTCCAACAATGATAGACTGGATGGATTAAGAAAATGTGGCACATATACACCATGGAATACTATGCAGCCATAAAAAATGATGAGTTCATGTCCTTTGTAGGGACATGGATGAAGCTGGAAACCATCATTCTCAGCAAACTATCGCAAGGACAAAAAACCAAACACCACATGTTCTCACTCATAGGTGGGAATTGAACAATGAGAACACACGGACACAGGAAGGGGAACATCACACACTGGGACCTGTTGTAGGGTGGAGGGAGGGGGGAGGGATAACATTAGGAGACATACCTAATGTTAAATGATGAGTTAATGGGTGTAGCACACCAACATGGCACATGTGGCACATGTATACATTGTAACTAACCTGCACATTGTGCACATGTACCCTAAAACTTAAAGTATAATAAAAAAAAGAAAAAGAAAAATTACAAAAAAAATAAATTAATTAATTAATTAAAAAAGAAAATGGCACAGTATTTGCATATAACCTACACATATCCTCCCGTATATTTAAAAATCATTTCTAGATCACTTACAACACCTAATAAAATGCCACCGCTATGGAAATAATTTAAAAAAAAGAAAATAACAATGTTCAACACTAAAGGTATTGTGTTCAGTTATTGAAGTTTTTTCTCCCAAGTGTTATCATAAAGGACAGCTGAGTTGAAAATTCATACATGGGGGGCATCTGCATGTGCATTTGTGGGTGTATATATCCACTGCTGCTTCTTGCTCTGTGTATGTTTATACTCAATAATATCTTGTCCTTGAACTTCTAGAATATCTTTCCCATGAAGACATCTGTAAACTATTAGTTACTATCTTTCCTTGTGTCCTGCAGATTGTTAACTCTCAATACATCACTGTAAACCAAAGATTATCAATTTTTTTTTTATAAAAGGCCAGATAGTAAATATTTTAGGCTATGGGGGTCAAAAGGTTGCTATTGCAACTGTTCAACTCTGTGGTAGCTCTAAAGCCACCATAGACAATAGGTAAATAATTGAGTATGGCCATATTCTAATACAACTTTTTATTTACAGACACTGACATTTGAATTTCATATGATTTTCACGTCACAAAATATTATTATTCTGATTTTTTAAAAATGTGAAGACCATTCTTAGCTTGTCAGCCATACAACAGAGTTGGTGGACCAGATTTGGCTTGAAGGTGGTAGTTTGCTAACCCTCGCTCTAAACAGTCCTTTCTCTTGGAATCACTTAATCCAAAGATCAACAACTCCCTTTCTCATATCAGAGAGATCACTCTGATTGTACAGGACTGAATTGAACTTAAGTGAGGCATTCTTTCTTCTTCAGTACCTATTCTACAGTCCCCAATAATGGTTCAGAGTTCTGGACAAAGCAAATCTTTGAAAAACTTACAAAGGGATTCTAAGGAGTGTGTTTTTCATCTGGCTGTCCTGCAAAGCTGATGATAGGCTGATGACAGTAAGATCAACTTCATAAAAGCTCAGAACATGAACAACATGGAGGGTCATGAAATCTAGTCAGCCTCTGCCAACCACTGGCTTTGTAAAAGAAGAAAATGAGGGACTGAGACTGTAAGATCATTGTGGATCTGTGATGCTGGACAAACTGCTTAATCATTGAGAGCCAATACTAACCCAGGGTTTCTGATTCCGGGTCATCTCTTTCTCTTTGTTCATCTCCCCATTCTGTTTCCTTTGATAATAGTTGATGGTTAGTATTCTATACTAATGTAAATCTTGCATTTTTAATATGGAAGTTTGAAAGAAATGGAAAGGGAATATACCAAACGTGAATATGGTGAATCTCATCCTGGAGTATTCTGATTCTATTCAGACACAACCCAGTTATATGAAATTTCTTGTCTCCAGCTGCCCTGGAGTGTGGCCATTATAAAAGCATGCAGGACATCAAAGCACGGGGGATTGAGAGGTGTTTGCTGAACATTTTCACACAACCTTTTATCAGGACCATATTTTGCTCTGATATAAGAGCCTGTATAAAATGTCGTTTCCAACTGTGACTGCCAAAGGCAGCTCTCAGGAAACCAGATGAAAATGGCATGATGATGAAAGATGTAAGTTTCAGGTCAAGATAGCTTCTTGAGAAAAGGTGCCAGCCTCATTTTCCTGCTACAAATCCTTCTTAATGACATAACAGATAGAAATTTTTAAAAAAATTCCTTAACACATCTGGAAAAGAAGGAGGACCAGACTGAAAATGGAGATTACAGCTTCAGACAACCAGAGGAGAATCTTACCTCATAATGTGAGGAGTGGCTCCAAGTGTTTCCTACCCAAGCAGCTTGCTGCAAGTGGGGCCCAAGGAAAAACGACCAGGCCATTCACAGAAATATCACAGTAGAGTCAGCGAGGAGGAATTAGCATGTCCCAACCAACTCACCCTAAGTGGATATTGGTCATTAGCAAATAGTGAGTTTCTTTTCAGGTAGGAGGAGTGAGAGTGGACCTCTGAGAGGACCACAGCAGCACCTTGAGTGGTTGATGGTATTAAGGAGTAAAGACCATCCAGGACAGAAAGATTAGGCCATTCATGATATTTCCTTTACTCTCATAACTTTTCCTTTTTATTAAGTTCAGTGACCCTGTTTTATGCTATGGCTTTCCTCAAATGCCAAATGATTCTTGGCCGTCTTTATTTGCAATTCGCTGTTACTCTACTGTGACATTCACTGAGGGTTGTTAATATGGGGCAGGAAGCAACTGTCTCCATGGAAGTACCCCTAGGGAGCAAGGCTGAAAACTAAAAAGGTCAAGGATAAGTGAAGAGGACTCGGTATTAGTCTCAGGAGTGAACAGCTTAGAAATTTCAGTTCTTCCTGCCACATGCCTAAATTGCTAAGTGTTCCAGGGCAGGGTTGAGGATAGATTAAAAAATCAGTGGGCTCAGTTTCCTGGCTAAGACAGTTTTTAGGAAGAGCCAAGAGCTGAGACCAGCAAAGAAGGCACAGCCTGAAATCAAAAACTCCTGAAAAAAACCTGAAAGCAAAGCTTTCACTGTCTATGAGAGCAAATATACAATGCTGCAATAATAATTGATGATCTGGGCCTGATATAACCAGGATGGGAAAACCACCATTTTGTACTGGTTGATCTCTGCTTTTGGAAAAGAAAAAAAAAAAAAACAGAGTGCAGTATATCAAACAAAGGAACAGGCAAAGTAATTGGCTTTATTATTTTCCACAACCTCACTTCACCTACATTCTCCCATGTGAAGTGGATTAAGAGACAGGAATATTAAATTGGCCATATTCCTTTCTTTTTTCGGTTCTTAAACTTCAAAAATGCACTCAAATTTCAGCTGCTCACTCTTTCCAGATAATTTAATTTGGGGAAACTGGAACAGCCAAAAGTTTAAAAATGGAAGATTCTGAAAAAAAACTTCAAATGTGTGTGTCATGGCACATAGTGCTTCAAGAATTGTGAAGGTATTGTGCCCAGGCAGGGCAGGGTTAACCACAGTGGTAAATCCTTAGACTAGGAGACCTTTGTCTTGGACCTAGATTGGCCCACTATGCTGGGCTCGGTATTGGAAGGTCGGCTGCAGATGCTGGTATGCAGAAGGGCAGGGAACATGGATTCCATCAAGTAGAATGTTATTAGGCAACTGGTGGGAGGCCAGGAAAGCAGTTGGAGTCATGAAAGTCCAAACAGGTGGGCAGATGGAATACAGCTAGAAGCTGCAATATTTAGAGACTCGGGCAGGCAGGCAAAGTCAGTGGCATCTGTCAGTGGGAAACAGTACCGCACTCGGGAACTGAGTCTGGGTCAGGATTGAGACTCCCTATCTTCCTAGAGAGCAAAATAGCACCTCAAATCTAAAATGACTGAGTAGAATGCTCTTAAGATCTGTTGAAGTTCTGTATTAAAAAGAGAGAGAGTGACAATATCCGACAATTAACAGATGACATGAATGGGGCGGAATGCCTAGCAAAAGTCCATATATTTTTAGGCATTAGATGCATTTTTGTTTTCTTCCTTATTCCCTTATCTCAATGCAATATTCAAGACCAATAAAAATTTGAGCGTTAAGGGCACCTCCTTTCTAATAGAATGGCATCCCTGAGTTCTAAGTGATCCAGCTACCAGAGCTTTCTAATGAAAGATGTCCACAGCAAGGTCCATGGAAAGAGCTTTGATAAGAAGGCCAGGAAAGGGAGAAAACAGTCTACCTGGGTTTGGTACTGAGCACAGGTTTGTACTTGCTTTGTGAGAAGATTGTAAAGTTGTAAGACCATTGTACTGTGGACTTTGATGTGATCTCTTTGTATTCATGGGCTAATGAAGCCTGCGATGTTCAGAAACACACACACACACACACACACACACACAATTACACGCATACCTCTTCTGTCTTTTTCTTAACTTATTATGTCTTAAGCACTTTTTCACATCAGTAAGTATATTTCTCACATACATAATTTTATCTTGGCAGAATAATATTCCATCATATGATTGCACAGTTATTTATATAAATAATACCCTCTCATTGCACACTTTTGAAAGAGTTGCTATAATAAATAACAGTGCAATGTTATTAAACTCTTGCATATAAATCTTTGACCACATTTCATTTCCCAGCATGGTGGTTACTCAATCATGAATATAGACTCCCTTAACATTGCCATATATTATTATTGCTTTGTATTGCCCGTCTGCTTTCTGAAAGGTTATGCCAATCTGTGCTCCCACCACTAGGGAATGGTGGCACCTAGAGGACAGTGAATTTTCAATGGGGTTTAAGGAAAACAGTACATGGACTGATCAGCAACAACAAGGAGGGATTTAGTCTGAAATATTTCAGTTACGAGTTTGAGAACTGGGCCCAAGTTTTTATCTGAGGCATTGCTAAGGAAGCCCCTGTCTCCACAGACTAGCTCCCTCAGACTAGCCAGGAGCTAAAGGAGGGTCACAGCACCTGTCTTAAAGATGGTCAGAGCCATATTTTAGCAGAATTTGTTCTCTTCATTGTTTTAAATTCCCAGTGGTAGTCATCTAAATTTATACATTCTTAACAGAATGTTCCTTATGAAACTCTCCAGCAACTGCTCTCACTAATGCGATGCAAAGTGAGAAAATAGTAGCTATCAGGCAACATCTAAGAGTCAGGCCTTTCTCAACATCAGGTAGAAATCAAAACAGCTTGTATACTGCTGTGTGAAAGAGGTCTGCTCCTAAGGAAAATAATGTCATTAGTAATCTTATCCCAGGGAGGTAGGTAGTGTGGGGGGCATATATGGCTTTGGACAGCAATGCTGACTCCAGTACCTGTTGCAACCCCTTTCCATCTGCATGCCCTAGAGCAAATAACTTTTTTATTTTTTATTTGTTTGTCACCCAGGCTGGAGTGCAATGGCACGATCTCAGCTCACTGCAACCTCCGTCTCTCGGATTCAAGCAATCCTCCTGCCTCAGCCTCCCGAGTAAGTGGGATTACAGGTGCCCGCCACCGCACCAAGCTAATTTTTGTATTTTTAGTAGAGACAGGTTTCACCCTGTTGGTCAGGCTGCTTTTGAACTCCTGACCTCAGGGATCCACCTACCTTGGCCTCCCAAAGTGTTGGGATTACAGGCGTGAGCCACTGGGCCCAGCCAAGACTTCATTCATTAAAATAATATTTTCTTAATTTGCTACATAAAGTCTGCTTAAAAACACACGCACACAAAACTGTGTTCCATAAGATACTATATACATTAAGATGTCTTTTAATATTATTTCTAATTATATGGATCTGGATAGTCAGTTCACATCAGTTTAAGGCAGATTCTTTTTGGCTATGTTTTTCCTTATAGGCTTTGGATCAGCAGTCCCAGGTACAAATCTGACTCCTATCAGTTAAGTAGACTTCTTGTTTCCCTAAAATATTGTTGAGTCCCCTGGCTCAGGGCTGCTGAGGGAGACCTGTGTAGGCCAGTTAAAACATACTGCTTGGGTCTAGCCTCTTCATGGCCTCACTGGCCCTGATAAGGACCAGTTCATCTCAATGGTCATCTTAATTAAGCTCAAGTCTTACAGCAACGTTAGCAACCTCTAATGTTCCCAGGAACCAAGCAGGGCCATAAATAGGTCTTGAGCAAGATGTAAACTAATAAATTAGCAGTGAGTCCTATGACTAACATAAAGGCATTCAATTTCTATTTGTTTTGCCAACACTGTCCCAGATGTACAGAACATATCAGCATGCAGAATCAGCCCAGGGACCTGCCTATTTGTAAATCATGCCAGAAATCTGTATATAATAAATTTTTTCCTTGATGGTCTTGTTCAACTCCTCCTGTTCCCTAATTTGAAGTATACCATGGCTTTAGGAACTCAACCTTAGCATAACAGTTTCCCTAAATGGGTTCCTTTAACTCTTTTTAGCAGGGTAGGAGTTGCAGCAACACAAACCTATAGGCACAAGCACATTCAAACCAGAATACAGCTTCTAATGAGGCTTAGCTATTACAAAAGATTCTCATGTGCAGTCGTTTTTGAGCCTCATGATTACCTACAGGTGGGTTTTATTATATTTATAAATGAGGAAACTATACTAAATAAATAAAAAGACTATCCATTGAACATGTATAGTCTTAGGCTGTGATCAAGATAGGTTTTAACTTAGAACTTTTAACTCCAAGTTTTCTACTCCTTCTAAATTATTGTGCTGTAAATCATCTAGGTATCTGAAAATATAACTCATAAATATACTCAGACTTAGCCTGTAGTTTCCACTGAAATTAAATATTGAGCCACTGTCCTAGAAGGAAAAGATATTTTGTTAACAATTTTGGTTAAAGTCAAATGTCTTAGACCTAGCATTTGTCTACATTGTTTTGGACAGTTCTAGGTCCATTGGATATTCATGGAAATTACAAGAGAAATGGACTTGTAGACAAAGAAATGCAGGATATCTGAGTGTTTATACAAAGTTAAACCGATTCGGACTATTCTGAGCTTTTAATATTTTAACATGAATTATGACTCTGCAAAGAAGAGAAGTTCTAGTTTCTGTCTCATCTGCAACTCAAAAATGAGTCACAATATGCAGTAGAGAAAATACTGTTAACATTAATGTTGGCCTTTAACTTGGATCAAAGATCACCATGAGAAGATACAGAACTCAGCTCTCTGATGTGAAATGCAAAAATGTTGGTAGCAGAGGTGCTTGATTTTATTTATGGCAACTAGTACTCACTTGTCCACCCAGGGGCAAGTATCTCATTGACTAGGGCTCAGTGATCACCCCTTACCTATAACCTTGACACAACCTTGTAGAAAAATCAACCAAAATATAGGTTTGATTAGCCTTGAGATTGATATAATTTATTAGTTTGTTAGTAATCTGTTCCACCAAGGTTTTAAATTATAGTCTCTATTAGTTGTAATCACACAACCAAACAAAAATCTGAACGACCTGGTGATATTCATCGCTAGGTTACTCCCCAGGCTCCAAAATATTGAAATCAATCCCTCTTGTCCACCTGCTGGATCTGTCTTCCAGTGGCTGTTTCTCATCTTCTCAGACCATGAGTCAAAAGCCTCTATTGGTTCCCTAGTCCTTACTACCTCAGCACTGAGCACTTCTACCTGACTTTGCAACTCACCTTGATTATCTGATCAGTGTCATAATTTACTATGCCTCAACATGGTTGCCGTCATTGCTAAGCACCTTTGGGGCTTTGATTATGTTTTCCCGCTTATCATCTCCCTGATTATACAAATCCCAAATGAAACTCACTTGTTACAGAAAACCATCTCTGACTACTCCAGACCTCATTTGCAGATAAAGTGGTGATTCAAAGGAGTTCAACTATTCTTTAAAATCATAGACCTGACAAGTGACAAAGGCAAGGTAGGTATCCAGAAATGCAGAGCTCCAAAATGATGCCACTCTCTCCTTCTGCACTGTGCTCCAATCAGATCTTTCTTTTCTTTAATCACTAGAGTTGGGTGAAAACTGTGTAAGACTTTCTATCCAATATAGGCCATTGAGGAACTATACACAAAAGGCGAGGCAAACAGTGAGTCTGAAATTCCATTAACAGGAATATAATGTGTATAAGCTTAGAATCTAGAACTGCAGCACAGGCTGTCAAACAAACAAACGAGAAGGCTTTATAAAATTTACTAAAAAGAAAAAAACTCATTTTCTCTGAGGAACTATAAGTCAGGGCAAATTTTCATCTGCAGGGGAACTGTTATAGAATATATTCCCTGCCATGTTTTACAGAGTGTTAATGCCTTTTACTTCCCATCAGATGTTCAGCATAGCAGCTTCAGGACTGTCATCTAAAGGAAGGGGGAAGAACCTGGGTTATGTTGGTGTCTGATTTAATTTTATTCCTTTGCCAGTTAGATTTTGTATCTTTCTTTTCTTCTCAGATAGCCACTCCCAACTTGTTTTGTAGCCTCATATAAGCTTTCGTGGTTTATAATATTCACTTTTCGTTCAAGTGAAAAATCTTATCTGTGATTTAAAAAATGTGTAATGGTAAAATTCAAACAAATGTCTGCAACTTAAATCAGAATATTTCCATTCTTGTAACTGCAAGTCTTAGGGTAGCACTATGTTTATCCCAGGTCTCAAGAGCCAAATGAGAAAAATCTATGTACTTCCTCTAAAGACAGAGGGAAAAGGGCACCCAGGAGAGTAGGTAAGGCATAGCCTCTCTCCCAGCCACAGTACTTGGGACAAGTCGTTTAACCTCCCTGGCCTGTTTCCTCATCCTCAAAATGGACTTAGAATGGACCTCCAGTTAAGTTGCTTCTTGCTGCATTCTTCTCTCAGCCTGTGACTAGGCAGGTGGCAGAAGTAAGCAATGTTAGAAAATACTAATTAGTATGTATCTCTCACTTATTCCTGGGTGTCCGGATGGACAATGAACTTTGTACATTCCTAGCAGAAGTTTTTTTATAATCAAATATATTTTGTAAAAGCCTTCTTTATGCCATCCTTGCTCTGGACAATGCTATGGCTTGGCTGAACCCTCCTATGACTGTACCAGTCACCCTGGCCAATCTTAGTGGGTCTAAGAACAGCTCATGCAGAAGACAGCCAGTCGTCCTTTTTCAAGGGATGCAGAATTCCGAGGAATGTCATTTGGGGACATCCCTTCAGAGTAGGGGCAGAGGTTTCTCCATCTGGTGTGACAGAATCTAAAACACTCTTTTAAAAACCCACGCAAAGAATTAAAAACAAGTTCAAAGAAAACACATGGAAATATTAATAGTGGTTGCCCCAGCATGGTGACAGTATTAGGCATATATTAGGTTTATAATGATTTATTTAAATTCAGTGCAACAAAATGAATCCTATAAAATTAATTTTAATATAAAAATATGAACCACTTTATTCTGTTTTTATCATGTTGAAACTGACTCTGGGAGATATTTTGCTATTTGAACCTATTATATCTCTGCTTCGAGTGAATTAACTGTTGTTTTGGTTTCATGGCAAGGTCAAATTGATTTATGAAAGCTATTCTGAGATTTTGTTTTTAATCTTTAAAAACATCAAAAACAGCAGAATTATTACAGACATGGATAATTAGCTATTATTAAAATTAAAATTCCACACTTTGCTTCAGAACAAGGGTTTTTTCTTTCATTTCTGCAACTATTATAATACTTTCCGGGACCTCTCCCTGGGGCTATTCCTCTGAATGGAGCCAAAGGAGAAGGGTGGCCCGTGCTGTTCCAGGAAGTACTACCTGCTCAGCCTTCCTAGGAGTTGCTGCAGGCAGGTCCTCACTCAGCAAGAGAAAGACTTGCTTCTGGCCCCAGGGCTTTAACATCTGCAGATGGGCCAAAGGCAAGTCACAGTCATCTGTGTGCTGTTGCCTTTGTTTTCTTTTTGTTGTTGTTCCAATCTTTGAAATTAGATTTTTAATCTACGTTACATGATTTTTTTTTTCTTTTTACAATTT
The DNA here is from genome assembly GCF_028885625.2 of Pongo pygmaeus. NCBI lineage: Eukaryota > Metazoa > Chordata > Mammalia > Primates > Hominidae > Pongo > Pongo pygmaeus. The sequence goes on from NC_072381.2 coordinate 59,749,278, forward strand.
GGTAACAAAAAGTCTCACATATGGGCTATGAAGATGAGAACTTGTTCATTTGAGTATGATAAAATCTCACTGTTAAAATTCTCAATATCAAGAGTTATTTTTCAAGCTTGTTTCTCTGATATGAAATGAAAAGTGTAAAACTCAGGCATATCTATGGGAATTTACACACATTATTATATACCGACAAACAATAATGGATCCATTTAGAAAGTATTTTGACAGAATAAATTGTTAGCAATGTAAAGGGATGTGAAATATATTTTAGTGGCCTTTTTTTTTTTCCAACATTTATTTTAGGTGCAGGGGGTACATGTGCAGGTTTGTAACATGGGTAAATTGCATGTCTCTGGGGTTTGGTGTACAAGGTATGTCATCTCCCAGGTGGTAAGCCTAATACCTGATAGGTAGTTTTTGATTTTCACCCTCCTCCTACCCTCCCACCTCAAGTAGGCCCCAGTGTCTATTGTTCCCATCTTTGCGTCCATGTGCACTCAGTACTTAGCTCCCACTTGTAAGTGACAACATGCAGTATTTGTCTTTCTCTTCCTGCATTGTTTTGCTTAAGATAAGGTCCGCCAGCTGCATCCATGTTGCTGAAAAGGATGTGATTTCACTTTTTAATGGCTGTGTAGTATTCCCTGGTATATATGTACCACATTTCCTTTATCCAGCCCACCACTGATGAGCATCTAGGTTGATTAGGTGTGTTTCCTAACACCCAGGTGTTGTCACACTTGATGAAAAAAGCTGCATGCCTTTTATCCCTCTGCCCCAACTCACGAATGTCTTAACAGAAACTTACGCATCTTTTAAATTAACAGCATTGAGCCACATTGGAAAACATCCAGGCAGCTTGTTGCAAGAACTGAGCCCTGGGGCTAGGAATGATCAGATACGGACACCAAATGGAGTCATAGCTGATTCATCCACAACCTGGGGCCAGTTACCACAGTCTTATTTGAGTTGAAGATTCTTTTTATGTTAAATGAAAGCACAGAGTAGCTGATTATGGTATCCTTCATATCAAACTGTCTATGATTATGAGCTCCTAATGCTTGACAAAGCTTAAAACAGCTAATCAAAATTTAATTTAAACATATAAATGCAAAAATATTCAGTTCCAGTAATCTCTTACACTTTTTCCTTTAGAACTTCTGAGCATAAAATTTACTCCATGGTACAATACAATAAGCTAAAGTATCTCCAAAAAGACAATCAATCCATAAACATCTAGACACATAATGTATGCTAAATATACTACTTTAATTTCTTTTTAAATAAGCAGAAATCCACTCCATCTTGCACATTAGCATATAATATATAGAAAGTATGCATTCTTACAGCCTGGACCAAACATAATTATATTTATTTCTCATGTAATAGGCTCACTTTTATAATATTTAATCGTATGTTGCATGGTAACAATTGCTACAGAATACTGATTAGCTTTCCCTGGTTGAAATATGTAAACAGATATGTAACTTCATCCGATAATAAGTTTTGAATGTCAATTTGCCTGTGCTTTGAACTCTATGACTGAAACACTGTCATAAAATAGTATAGATTTTAGAGCAAAGCTGGGAAAAAAGAAGTCCAAACCAGTAAGGATCTTCTACAGGACTGCCTGCCCTTTGGAAGGTTGCCAGCCCTCAGAACCCTGCCTGGACAGCTGTGCTTAGAGTTTCTACCACTTCCTCAATTACCATATTGTACCTGTACTTCTATGAATAATCTGTCTGATTCTAAAAAAATAAACTTTAGATAAATATTTTAGTGTAAGAGATTTATTGGGTAGTGTACTTGGGAACAATACCTGTAAGAATTGGGATGATCAGAACTGCACAAAGGAAAAAATTAACTCAAGATGTATCAAAGATATAAATATAAGAGCTGAAATTATAAAACTCTTAGAAATAAATCCATAGGTGTAAATCTTTATGACCTTGGGTTAGGCAATGATTTTTTAGATATAACACCAAAAGCACAAGCAACAAAACAATAAAAAAGATAGACCTGACTTCATCAAAATGACAAATGTTTGTACTTTAAAGAACACCATGAAGAAAGTGAAAAGACAACATAGAGAATGGGAGAAAATATTTGTAAATCATATAACTGATAAAGGACTTGGATGCATAACACATAAAGAACTCTGAGAACTCAATAATAAAAAAATGACCAATTGACTGGGTGTTGTGGCTCACCTCTGTAATCTCAACACTTTGGGAGGCTGAGGAAGGAGGATGTCTTGAGTCCAGGAGTTCAAGGCCAGCCTGGGCAACACAGTGAGACCGTGTCTCTAAGAAAATAAGTTAGCTGGGCATAGTGGTGCACATCTATATTCCCAACTACTTGGGGGGCTGAAATGGGAGGATGACGTGAGCCCAGGAGGTCAAGGCTGAAGTGAGCCGTGATCATGCTACTGCACTAAAGCCTGGGTGACAGAGTGAGACCCTGCCTCAAAAAAAAAAAAAAAAAATAGAAAGTGTCTATAATTAAAAAATGGGCAAAATATTTGTATAGACATTTCTCAAAAAAAAAATACAAATAGCCAGTAAGCACATAAGAAGATGCTCAATATTACTAGTTACTAGGTAGAGGAAAATAAAAATCACAATGGAATACCACTGCACACCCACTACTATAACTAGAATAAAAAAGACAGATAGTAGCAAGTACTGGGGAGGACATAGAAAAATCAGAGCCCTGCATACATTGCTGGTGAGAATGAAAAATGGGGTAACTCCTTCAGAAAACAATTTGACAGTTCTTCAATATGTTTAACATACAGCTACCATATAACACTCAGCAATTCCACCTCTGGGTATGTAGAGAAGAGAATTAAAAACACATGTCTATTCAAAAACCTGCACATGAATATTCAAAGAAGCGTTGTTTATAATAATCAAAAAGAGGAAAGATGCCCATCAGTTGATAAAAAGATAAACTGTGGTATATCCATGCAATTCAATATTATTTGACAATAAAAATAATGAAATGGTGTTGCATGCTACAATGTAAATGAACCTTGAAAAGTTTATGCTGAGTGAAAGAAGCCAGATACAAAAGGCTACATAAGTATAATTACATGTAAAATAAAATGTCCGGAATAGGCAAAGCCATACAGACAGAAAGTAGATTAGCGGTTTCCAGGGAATGGAGGTAGGTATGAATGAGGGGCAACTACAAATGAGTATGGATTTTTGTTGTTGTTGTTTTGTTGTTGTTTTTGGTTTTATTGGCAGGCAGGTGATGAAAACTCTGGAATTAGATAGGGGTGATATTTGCACAACTTTATGTATATACTAAAAAACTCCCAAATTTTATACTTTAAATAGATGTATTTTATGATGTGTGAATTATATGTCAATTAAAAAAAAACAACTGGGTCTAGGGAACAATTGAACTGTAATGCAGTTGCAACGGAGACCTCAGTCAAGCCCTGGGGTTGCTCTGAAAATAAAATTTTTCTAAGACGAGGGAAGAGGGCTGGGTCCCTGTGTCTACCAACTGCAAGATGCTAGCTGACACCTGTGTCAGCTCTCCTCGGCAAAGGCAATTCTGGAAGAGATATACAGCTGTGAGCGCTCAGTTGTCAGCAGCCAAGCCTCCCAGGAGCTGGGAGAATCAGTGCCTTAGTCCTAACTGGGAGTGGGGAACATCGATAGTGCACCATTCTGACCACTTGACAGCAGTCTCCCTTACCACTCTGTCAGCCCTATAAGCCTAGAAGCAAGTCTGATAGGTTCACTGTCACATTCCAGTGTCTTGATAAATGTGTGAAATGAGTGAATGATGCTTCTTTGGATTTGTTCCCACTTCAGAATCCCATATCCTGGTTCCCAAAGCCTATCCCTGCTTTGTTCTGAGAGTTTCTCTAAATCATTAGAACATCTGCCTTACTCCCAAAGCAGCCAGTCTCTAAGGATGTTCACTTTTTCATTTCAGTGCTCTTACATCCCCACACCTACTACTCCTGCAAGTACTAGAGAAACACCACTCGTACTTGCCCTCTCTCCACAGGTAGGATTACCCTAAGGAAGATTTTGTCATCCTTGGCTCTCAGAGGAGAAAAATAACCTGGAGTGGCAGATTATGATGGAAATGCAAGTGTCAGACGGTGAGCACACAAATGAATACCCAGATGATCTCTCTGGCAGAAGAAGGAAAAGTAAAAGGGGAATAACAATGATGAGGCTAGCACTCTACAACAGGTATACTAGGCATTTGAATTGTTATCCTAGTTAGCTGCAGTCATCCTGTTAGCCCCACTATATACTTGAGAGTACTGAGGAGATTAAATGGCTTATTCAACCTCACACCACTATTTTGAAGCTTTGGGCTTTAGAACAAAGGAAAGACCCCTTAGTGGCCACTTGCAGGGAAAGATAGCTTCAGTTCTCTGGGTTCTCTGTGGTCCAGAATCTTAATCAAGCCATCCAGACTCCAGGACAGGTTAGTGAGGGGACTGGAACTGGCCTCACAAAACCAGACAGGGCATATTGGACATATCTACTGCAAAATGCTGCCTACTAACCATGCCCCATACTGGATTCCACATTAAACATCTGCCCACCTAACCAGAGGTGTGCCTCCCATTTCTAGGTCTCAATAACCTGGGGTCCACTTGAGCCTGCCACAGGCCATCTCTAGAAATCACACCTGCAATCACCTTCAGAACAATTGTGTAGAGCAAGTTATGACCCCAGAGATCCTCTGAGGAGTCAAGCTGGGCAAAAGCCAGAGTATAGTGTTGGCACCATGCAATTAGACCTTTGTGGCAGTTCTTGGACGTAGACCCACTGGCTAGTGCCTCTCTCCTTGCTGGGCTGCTGCTCAGGAGGCTTTCCCTGCTCCTGAGCCCAGGAACTCCCCATCTCAGATGTGCATGGACACCTGTCCTGCTCTGCTTGCAGGAGCTTCCCGGTAGTCTGGGTCTGTTTGGACTCAGACTTCTGGAATGTGGTGCTGAAGCATGGTCCCACATTATTCTTTGGGCAGGTGTTCCTGCTGGAAACTTCTCTGGGCACATCCTGGTGACTTTTCATTATAAGTCCAGTTTGCACTCATCTGTGAGAAACAGAGCTGTTTTCACCAGTTCCATTGCTTTTCAGAGAAACATAAACCCTCTATGTTTTGGTCCTGTGGGTCTCCACTGACTCATGTGTCTGCAGGGAAATCGAAGACCATACTGGCTGCTGTTATAATTTTGGAATCCAGTTCTGCCTTTTGCAAGCCCAGCTGGCATGTGGGGGGCAGGGTTGCAGGGAAGGAGAGAGAAATGTACTATTTAACCTTTCCACCATATTCAGAAGACTAATTGTTTAGATCAAAAAGGGAAGTGGAAGGTTCAATTATACATTGAGTGTCAGCCTTTTTATGTATTTTGTCATACTTGAGCCTCAGAGTAATGATGAGTATAAGTTGGTAATACCTCCGTTTTTCAATGGGAAAATGTAGTCAGGGAAGTTAAGTGACTTGCCTGGAAGCTCTCTGCAGATGTTAAATGCAGTATTGCAATTCTAACCTGGGATTCTCAGACTTTTAGATTTTCATTCTGTGTATTCTGCAGGGCTGGCTTTCTAAAGAGGCCACTTATAAGTGTCACTGATTATGCTTACTAAGTTTATAGATTTCCAGGATTTTTCCTCAAATCTGATTCAGCAAGTCTCAGAAGGGGCACAGGAATCTTTTTTTTTTTCAATTAAGTGTGAGCAAAACTTCATCCAACCAGACTATGCAGCTGTCCTTTGCCTTCCCAGTGACAAAGATTCATAATTTAGGAATCAGCTTTAAATTTTGAAGGCAGTGGCAAGATGACTTTGGATGCAGTATGGACAATGAATTGGAGACAGAAGAAATCAGCCATAAAAAGGTCCTTTCAGAGGCTATTTCTGTTATGCAGTTGAGAGGAAATGATGTCTTACACTTACAAAAGGGCAGTAGGGCTGGAAAAGGGAAGTGGGGAGGTGACTCTGTGGGGCAGAGGGACAACGTGATGCCACGAAGAGGGCAGCTCAGCTGTGTGGCTCTAGGTTGCCTTTGCTCAGGTGAGTTCTGGTCCATCTGACTCTGTGATAGTGCTTGAAATAAAACAAGGTCATGGAATGGATAGAAAAGAAATAAGAAGTAAATATCTTGCTTAAATAAGACAGTAGAATTGGAGCCATTTTTAAGATATTCATAGTCTTTGAAAGTATTAAAGCATCTCTCTAGTCTTTTTAATATGCACCAAAAAATGTTTTTGATCTTGTAGTTGCAAAGAACTGGAATGAAAGAACAACACAAAACTGAATGAAAGCAAGGGAAGACTCTAGTTATTTCATCATTTACCTATTCTCTAATGAGAAACCACAAAAACGATTAAAAGAAAGGTCACCTTTTATTTAGTAGTAGGGAATGTATGCTGAGAGTTGATGTTCTGAACTACTTAACAAGATGAACTCAAATCTGAAATCATCAACACTTAGAAATAGCTAGTTTTTTACAATAAGTAGACAGCAGTCAATAGGTAGCAGAGGATACTTAACTGATGGCATATCTTCTCCTGGACATTACTAATATAATTCAGAAGTTTTAAATGGAAAAGCAGTTTCAATTGATTAATAAAAAATTTGAGGGCTGCATTTATCTGCTTATCTAGTTGTCTTGCTAGAGATGTTCTGAGTATAATAATTTCCAGGCCCAGACTATGTAGGGAGCAGATGATATAAACATAAGAGATATCTAAGTCATAAAATCTGATATGAGAAAACCATAGGGTGTTTCCACTCTAAATTAAGGGCCAGAAACCACACTGCCAATATAAAGAGAAGGAAAAGGAAAGTAGAAAAATAAAACTCCAAGTTTATTAGGAATTTAATATATGCCAGACACTGTGATGTATTTATTTCACCTAATCCCCACAGCAGTAATGAGACACAGAGACTCACAGATAGGACAGCTAAGTGTTAAAAGTTTGTAGCTTTTCAGTGGAAAGTATAACTGATAGGTCTAGGTTCTAAGTCATTCATCTGATGTTAAATGTCAATTCCCCTTCAAGGAAGAATCATTCCACTCTTCTCTGCTATACAAATCTCTCCTCATTTTTAGTTGTTAGCCTTTTTACTCACTTTATTACTCTTGGAAACCATCCTGTAAGTAGACTGATGTCCTGTGTGCATTCCCGGACCCATCTGTGTTCACTGAGTTTCTCTATTTTCCAAGGTTCAGTGCTGTGTTTCCCCCTCTAAAATGCCCTCCCAGAGCACTGCTGCCTACTGCAAGTTCTGCTTCACATCCATGGAGGATGCTTTTCACTAATGCCCTCATTTGCAAATTGCAGTACTAAACCCAGCCTTGGGGATTCTCTTTCAATGCTCCTCTATTTTCTAACTCTTTCCACTGTACTGGATGCCAAAACATGTAAAGCCCACAATGAGGTCTTACATAACCTTCTCCTTCTTATGGAACTCAGCAAAGGACCCAGAGTAATAGATGTTTCATTATTAGCACAAACACCACTAATGACTTTAGGTCTTCTAAAATGCTTCCACCTCTGTTGTCTCATCTATTTTAGTATGTCACCTCATCAGATACTCATAAGAATCTTGGATAAATATTATATTTTATAGTAATTATTATATTATGCTGTAATGGATATTTTCTCCTTCATGTTACATTTAGGGTAACAAAGGATCAGAGAGGATATAGTCATTGGCGCAAGGTTACACTGCTGGGAAATTGCAGCTGGCTTTGCTGCTTCTCTTAGGATCAGTGCTTGATATACGTTTGATGAATAAGTAAATGGGTAAATTAAAATTCCTATCAGGTCTCCTAGCACCAAGCTTTCTACCACATCATTCAGAATGATTTATTTGACAGCTTATGTATGTTTATGTTTTTCTCATAAAGTCTTATTCCAGCATAGTTGACATAGCATTGGCTTTACAAAATCTCACAATTAGTTCTTGTGAATATCAAACTCACTAGTTGAGACAGAGAGAAAACAATAGCTAACCTAGTTTTAAGAGAAGTAAATTCTTCGTTAATGATGATTTTAAAAAATTAATGGTGCCTTCAAACAAGGAAAAGCTTGAACACTTGGCAGTCTGAATGATCCCAATTACAAAATATGTCTAATTATGTTTTTAAAAACTTTCTTAAGAGCATTATCATGATTACTTAGGATTTTAAAAAAATCATTAAATTTTTTTTCTTTTCAAAGTAAATCCACTTTTTTCTTTTCAAAGTAAATAGTGTATGGATACAGCAGGTCAATAACACTTTCTGTCCAAAGCAGAAATTGAATTTCAAATAAAATTTTATGGACAATCAAACGTATTTAACATTTAGAGCACAAAGCAGGGCTGAGAGAATATGGTTTTCTAAATGGCAGGTGGGTCAGGGAAAAGCAGGAAGAGGTGCAGTGCATTGGGAGACGGTGGAAGATGCTGTAAAGTCCTCCCTTCATTAGAATCAGAAACTTAATGGGAACACTCAGATAGATCTGTCCAGCCCTGGAATTTATGTGTAACAATAGCTGGAGAATTTTAATTTAGAGCTCTATGCAAAGAAAAAAAAGAAATACTCCTCCACCCTCCGCTAGACAGGACAACATATACATAAAAACATGCTTAAAATTTAAAAGTCTCAGGTTCTGATCTCAGTGTCCAGACTGTTCTTGAGAAAGAACAAGTGAAGAGTCATGGCCCAGGTGTCTGAAAGAAGAAAATCTTTCTTCTTTCTAAAACAAGAAAAGCATCTCCTCCTGCCTTCTTTTCCTTCCACAGGCCTCCTGTCCTGCAATGGTCTGATCCCTCCTGAGAAGTTAGTTGCCCTCTTCCACAGCCTCCTGAAGTAGGAGACTTGCAGGGCTTGTTTCCCAGACCAAAGAGGACACTGGCCAGAACCAGCAAGTGGCACAGAAAACAACCTCTAGTTGCCCTCACTGCCCATCAGCATAAGACACTCCCACCAGTGCCATGACAGTTACAAATGCCATGGCAACACTGCGTTATCACCCCTTTCATGGCAACACCCGGAAGTTACCACCCCATTTTCTATTGATTTCTAAATAACCCACCACCTAATCTGCATACAATTAATAGTGGGTATAAATGCAGCTAGCCAACAGCCCATACATGGCTACTCTCCACGCACTGCCTATGCGCTAGCCCTGCTCTGCAAGGGGCAATCACCAAGCATAAACACTGCTGCTTAAGTAAAGCTGCTTTCTTCACCGCAGCCTTGAGTGAAGCCAAGAACCTTCCCTTCATCACACTTATTTATCATAAATTGTTCTTACACTTTGCCTAGTAATGCAGCTCTGTCTTCCTAACCTGAGCAAGCCGGGTCTTCAATGGATCAGCCACATTATTCTGTGCATTCAGCAGCCACCATGTAAAAGCTGCTATAGAAAAAGAAGCAAGGGAGAAAGGCTCTAATGTCTTTTCAGTAGAGAAGTTCCCAGGGAAACAGACCTTTTAATGGCTGCTGCATTGAACTTCTAGTGTAATATCCTGGCAAACTTCCTTACCAAGAGCAGCTCTTTTCATACGTTTAGTCCATCTTTATTCAGTGTTTTGGGGCATACAACTTCATTCTTTACGGAGACAAGAGTCCAGGTTTACCTGAATCAAACTTGGACCACTTTGGACAAAATAACCAGGAGTAGAGGTAGGAGAAGCAAGCAAAGCAAGTTTATGCAAAAAAGAAAAAGAACCAACAAGACACAAGTGCCTGGAAACAGGCCACAGAACTCTGAGAACTGTGAGATTTATATGAAATCGCAATTTGCATTGTTCAGGCTTAAAATATAGAAAAATTCTACCATATCAGGTTTGTAGTCCTAGCTCAGGCACCATTTGACTTTTGGTAATTTATTTAATATTGGTGGGCTTCAGTTTTCTCAGCTATTAAATGGTAATTTTGCTATTGAAATCTGCAGCTTGAGAGATTCATTGAGGTCCTGGAAGAAAGGCAGTCCAGGAACCAAAATGTTCCAAAGGCCGCAATGATACAGAAGGGGCTGTTACTTGGAAAGCCATTAGTAGAATTGCTGAATTAAAGGGGAAGAGACAAATGCACAATGCAAGACTGGAAACTGGGGCGATCTTTTCAGCAGCGTGGAAAAGGCAAAGATCATTTAGAATTTAAAACCAAAACTGATACAATTTCTTCTACTTCATAGATAAGTACAATTTTGTTCAAGGAAAATACTTTGTTACTTTCTAGTAGAGGGGTCCTCATTTCTGAAAATACCCACATATTCCTCCATACAAAGTGGAACACTCTCAGGGATGGTCTGGGAGAATGAGGACTGAAACAAAGATATTACACGTATCTAATGTCCATAGCTGGGTGCGTGGATGCCAGTTGCAGCAGGAGAAGCACGGCTGTGGCTGCACACTCTGTGGAGCCTGTGGGAGGCTGGAACAGGTGGGAGCCCCACCTCCTTCTGAGTTGGGGCTGTTGAGGGTGGCTCATTGTGGGCCTGCAGGCCCCCTCCACTTGAACAGACTGGGCACCATGGACAACATGATTAAGGAAGTGGGAGGCAGACAGGCTCCTGTGTGGGAAGGGGTAAAGCCCCACCTTCAAGTGGAATTCCAGGTGGAGTCCACTGCCAGGAGTGAGAACTTATGGTGCTTTTTCTGGGCCCACCCATGGCTGCTCATGGACCAATCAGCATGCATTTCCTCCCTTCTGAAGCCCAGGAAAACCCTGGACTCAGCTAGACTCACAGAAAGACATCAGGACAACCTGTCTGTGAAAAGTAGCTACCCACTCTGGGTCTCCTCTCTGCTGACAGCTGGACACTCATCGGGATGACCTGCCTGCGGAAAGGAGCTACCCACTTCGGGTCTCCTGAGAGCTGTTCTGTTGCTCAATGAAGCTCCTCTTTGCCTTTCTCACCCTCCAGTTGTCTGCGTACCTCATTTGTCCTGGATGTGGGACAAGAACTCAGGATACGCCAAATGGAGGGACTAAAAGAGCTATAACAAAAAACATGGCTGAAACACCCTACCTCCCACTTGCCACATTGTGGGTGACAAGAAGGAGAGAAGAGCTGTGGACGTTCAGGAAGTCCAGACATAGGGGATCCCTAAGCCAGGGCTGTGACACCCTTTTTGGGGCTCTGTGATTCCTGGTGTCTCCAAGCTTCTGGGCAACACCATGTTCCTCTCATCCAGATGCAGATGCCCAATTATACCATTCAACCATGCCATATGTACCACATGTGGTCCAGCCACAGCTTCACACAGAGCCAAGACCTGTGCTAGCACCTGGAGCTGCCTGCCCTGCCATAGCAGCCAGCATGCCTAGCCAGTGCACAGTGGCTGGTCTCTGTGCTTGCTTGCCCACACACCCCTCACTGCTGCACCCCTGGCTCACCCTTAGCAGGTGTGGGATCCAGGCCAGTAGCATGAGCTGAGTGCAGGCTGCCAGGCCAAGTGGGCACAATGAGCCCAGCAGGTGTGAGCAATACTTAGGCAGAAGGCACAACCGGACACAGAGGTTTCCAGCTGAAACCTCTGTGAACCTCCAGGTGAAGTGTCACCTGGAGGATCCCATGACGTATCCACATGTTACAATGAGAATATTGAGATTTCTAGACCAAAGGGAATTTATAAGTTCATGACATCAGGAGAGGAAAAAGAAGGGTTCTAGCCACATGGGGGAAGGCAGAGAGCTCAAGAGAAAGATCAGGAAGGGAAAATTTTGGAGGAAATTTAGGTAGTAGACACACAAAATTTAAAGAAACAAAAGTGTCAAATCTCTCATGATGTTTGCTGTAAGCTTTTAAGTGAACGCCTCCTACATTTCCTCAAAGCTTTGCTATTTCTTTGACAAACGGTGGGGAAATCAATGAAATGGGGCCAGGTCCCACATTTGGGCCAAAGAGTTCCAGGTGAGATGCAAGGGAGGTCCTGAGTTTAACTGGAATAGAAAATGAAAGCAAAAAGTACCCGGGCATTTTATAGAAACTCTGGAGAACGCACAACAAACTTTCATCAGGATGCCATAGCTAATTTTAAAAAATTATTTCCTAGGATGATATGACCAAAGCCAACCTCTTATTAACATGGGTTTTGGAAGATACTTCTTTAAACCAGGAGGACAGTGATGATCACAATGCACACTCTCAGAGCAACAATCATGAGAACATTTTTCTAGAAGCAGATCAGCATGGTGGGTTTGGACTTTTGCTCCGGTACTGAGTAGCTATGTGATCTCTAGAAGTCTATGCAAACTTTCTGTACTGCACTTTCCTTCTCTGTAAAATGGATATAGTCTCACGTGGCACAACACAGAGTTGTGAGGATTAAAGGAGGCCTCTCACATAAAGTGCTTAGCAGACCGCCAAACATGATAGTGTGCAAGTGTTCACTATGACTCAAACAGGCTTAGTGCTGAGAATGAAGTAAGATGATATTTATAAAAGTGCTTTTTAAATTATACAGAAAATAAATGTGAAATTGTTGGTTATTATAAAATGACAATAAAAGAGTAAAATTCTGACTTCTTGGTCCTAAAACTCAAGAAATAATTCTCTCTTAGGCTTTACAGGATGAAATGTTTTCTCATGGGTCAGAAGTAGCTGTCGGCCTTTCTACTATAGAGGCATCATGGGAGGATGAGAGAACACTAAATTATTTAACACTAGGATCAAGAAATTTCCCATATCATAAACCTGGCTCCCCAGGCTTCCTCATCAGTGGTAGTCTTAGGGGAGAAGCCCCATGCAGCCTCTGGGTTTTAGAATGTGCATTAGCATTTACTAGTAATGATAGTGATTAATATTATTTATAAAATTAATCCTAGGCAAATCTCTAAACACTTAGCCTGTTCTACTCTTTATTGTAAATTAATGATTATTTTATCTTTCTCCATTTCAGTTTAATTAGAATCCATAGTAGTCTATGAATTGGTATGTTTGCCAAAGTTAACTCAATAGTGTATACAAATAGTGGTCAATGAAAAGACCTGTTTGGAAAGCTATATGCTGACATAATTGAAAACCACTTGGTTATGAGTCATAGAGCTTGGGAGGAAATGCTTTCATCTGCTGCGATTCAATTATACTACAAATTACATCAAAGGAGATCCTGATAAAGCCTGCAAAGATGATGGTGAACAATGATTAGCAATGAAAAGAAGACCATTCCTGGGAGTGAACCATGCCACCTGCACATAGTACGAGTAACTTCTAAGTAGCAGCCCTGATGATGCTCCATGAATCTGGGACTGAGGAGTCACCCGCCATGCCAGCTGCTGAAATAAACCTATTTTTTTGTACTATGTAGCATAAAACATCTAACTTTTGCTTTGCGGTTTCAAAACTTATCAGAAAATGTCTACATGTTAGTTTCTACTGAGTAATTTTATTTGAGTGTGATAAGCCAGGTTTCTCAATATTTCTATGGTCCTGAGTTTTGTTTCATTCATAACTCTTATGCTAATTTTTATCTTCTGAGAGGTTGCTTTTGCATCCTGAGTATGCTTTTTAAATTCATCTTTTGTTTTATTGATGTGGTTTTTAGCAGTGTTGATTCTACATTTTCCATATACAATAAAGATCTTATTTTTATTTCACCCACATTTTACTATAATTATGTCTGTTTAATAGAAGCAATATTATTTTTTATCTCACCTAGGATTAAAAGAAAAATAACTAGGCTTAACATTTTATTTTGTTTCATGTCAAAATGTAAATTTCAAAGAGACTTTTTGTTCTTGAGCCAAAGAACCTTCACTGGTTGGTTGGTTCTAGTAATTTGCCTCAAAGAAAAACAAAACAAAAAAGCAAAACAAGGCACATATCTTTAAATTGGGGTTGTTAATTTTCAGCACTTTGACCAGAAATCTAGGTGCCTTGCTTCTCAAAGGATGATTCAGGGACTAGGAATATCAGCATCAACTGAGAGGAGACTGGGAGAAATGGAGGATCTTAGATTCCCACACAGACGTAGTGAACTGGAAGCTACATTTCAACAAGATCTCTGCATAATTATATACACATTAACATTTGAGAAACCCTGGTCTAGAAGAGCCATGTATTTGGTTGCTGGGAGTCATTTAACTCAGCTGAGATATCAGGCTTCATACCAACACTGAAGCCAGCTGACATCTCTTTAAGTTTCTGTCTCTAAAGTGTGGCTTGAAGACAACATGCTTGCCAAGCTCTGGTGTGACCAAAGATTGTAGGATCCAGTCTACAGAGTGTTTTACATGTTTATTCAGTCAACTATCATGGTGTCTTCCCTGAAGTATGGATTCAGACAGACTGGGCAATGCAACTCTGAAAATTTCAAAGCCCGCCCTCTGGAGGACTGCTGGTGAATGCAGCTCCATGGCAGGGAAGGAAAGCGATTGAACAGGAAGAGCTTGCCTGAGTCCAGGCAGGTGTTGAAATATGGGCCTATTAATGTTCACAGTTTTATTTTGCTTTATCTCTAAGGATCTAATTAATTTAGAGATCATTGCTTTTACTGTCAATGTGGAATAAAGATGATGAATGGGCTAACCTCGGCATGTGTAGCCCAAATTGGTGTATTCCCAATGGTTCCTACTGCCTGTCACCTTTATTTTTCACTTGTTCTGCAAGTGTTACAATAGAATCTAATAGGAAGGTAGCTCTAAGCCAAATGGGTCACTGGTAACTCCCCGGAATTTCTCTCATTGCAGGAGAAACAAAAGCTGGTTAAAATTCCAAAAACTTTAGAAGGTCGCCACAAGCCTCCCTTTCTAAAAAGGGAACGCATATCATTGATATGCAAGTTCTTTCTGCCCTTTTGTTTATTCAATGAATATTTAATGGATACAGAAGTAGGCTCTGGTGATATGGCAGTGAACAAACAGGTGAAGCTTCTTCCTTCATAGAGTTAGTTATCTAGTGAAAATATAAACATTACAAAACAAATCATGTGAAGATGGTTATAAGTCATATGCAGCAATATATATCATGGTAAAGAGCTAGGCAGGCATTCATTGCCAGGCGTTTGTATGTATATACGCTTGGGAGACAGATATGGCTATTTTGCAAAGGAGGCTCAAAGGAGCCCCCAGTGAAAATGTGAATTTCAGTGGAGATTTGAAGGAAGTGAAGGAAGGGGCCCTGCAAATGACTAAAGGAAGAACATTGCAAGTAAAGGACACACAAGGACACCTCTCCACAGTAGAGCAGTAGTATATTTTATTCTGAAAATTCATAAGAAATTAAAGAGAAAAATGTATGACATACCCATTAAAATTAGATAACAAGTCCTGTTTTTAGTGGCTTTTAACTATTAATATCTTGTATGTCTCCCCATTCTTCCTATTGCCAGTGACCTAGTTCACACCCTCAGCATCACTGGCTTGGACTATTGCAGTCGCTTCTTTTTTTTTTTTTTTTTTTTTTTTTTTAACGAGGAGTTTCCCTCGTCACCCAGGCTGGAGTGCAGTGGTGCGATCTTGACTCACCACAACTTCCGTCTCCCAGGTTCAAGCGATTCTCCTGCCTCAGCCTCCCAAGTTGCTGGGATTACAGGCACCCACCAGCACGCCTGGCTAATTTTTGTATTTTTAGTAGAGACGGGGTTTCACCATGTTGGCCAGGCTGGTCTCAAACTCCTGACATCAGGTGATCCACCTGCCTCGGCCTCCCAAAGTGCTGGGATTACAGGCGTGAGCCACTGTGCCTGGCCTTCAGTCACTTCTTTATTGGTCTGTTTGTCTTTAGTCACATACTAATCAAGTCCATTTTAAGCAAAAATGAACCTAGTGCAACATCTCAGCCTAAAACTCTTCAAAAACATTCACATAGAAAAAAACAGCATTGGAGATCCACTGCTAAATCATTCACAACTGTCAATACCAAATGGATTTTATACTTAAGTATAAAAACCAGATCTTTAAAACTTTTCAAAGAAAATAGACCAATACATATCCATAACCTTAGGGTAGGGCTACTTTTAAACAAGACATGAAGCACACAAAGAATAAGGATGGGCTGATATCTTTAACTGTACTACAGTTAAGAACCTCTGCCTGTCAAAATCATAGGGCAAGCCATAAACTGGGAGGTAATTTACAAGACACATAATTGCCAAAGGAATTAGTATCCAGAATATATTAAAAATACCTATCCTATATATATCAATAAGAAAAAACAACTTTCAAATCAGGAGTGGGCTTTCACAAGAGCAGAAATATAAAAACCAACAAGTTATAAGAAAAAAAAAACCTGTCTAGAAATTGGATTATTGAAATGCCTTTACAACCCAGTAGATTATCTTAAATTTAAAAAAAGTAATGAAATATTTATTGACAAGGTCATGGAAAGCAGATTGTGAGAATGGGGGTGTAAGTCACGGAAAAAAACCTGGAAAACTACTTAGGATTATCTCTTGTGGAATTAAAGATGAATATTTCTTACATAAAAATTCTCTAGTGTCATAGATAGTAAAGCAAAAATCTAGAAACAAGAAATGAGGTTGAAACACAAATGAACCCTGAAAGTAAATTCTCTACAGCCACGTTAACAGGGACAAATCTCACAAACATAAGGTTGAATTTCTTAAAAATCACCAAAATATACATTATGTGTTAAAACTATTTGAATAAGTTTCTGTATGATAAGATATAATATATTATGGGGACATAGTTACAAACTTAGGAATGCCAAGGAAGGTAATTTACATCTCAGAGGAGCACAGGACTTGTCTCAGTGGTGTTATTATGTTCACATTTTTTAAACGGGGTAGATGGGAATACCAATATTGTTTTTCTCACATTTTATAAATGTAATATATATTTTTTGTATAAATGATATATTCTATGATTATAAAGAAGAGGAATAAGTGTTGAAAACACTGAATCTTTGGTTCAAATCCCATATCTTCTACTTTGTTTAATACGCCCTGAGACTCACCATTTTTTTTCTCCTTTACATACACAACTGAATTGCATACACAGTCACTAGCACAATCATTGGCAAATGGCAAGTACTAAATATATATTGGATAATATGGGATGGGGCTCTTTAATGGCTTCTCATGGCTGTTCCCTTCTTTGCATGGTGCATGTGTTGTCTTGAACTGGCCTTGGCCCTCTGTCCAACTTCATATCCCAACATCGCCTCCTCTCGGTCACTGCTACAGCATATGCTAGCATTCCTCATTTCTTTGCCTTCAGTACTAAACCCATTTATCTGCCATTATTCCTCAAGGCTCAAGCCAAATAGCACCTCTAATGTGAACAGACAACACTGTAGCACTGACCCCAATATATGTAATTCATGCAATTTTAGTAAAAATTCATGTAATTTTAGTGTTTATATGTGGGTTTCATCATAATATTATGGCAGGGGCCATATATTGTTTTATCATCTTATCCCAGGACAGGTGAAAAAACAATAAATAAATAGCTGTATAAGGAATAAATTCATAATTTTGAGATTACTTTAGTTGTCTAAATTCTGGGTTGGATTTAAAACATGAAGCATGAGTAATTCTATTAATCATAAATAGGTAAAAGTTTTGTCGTTGCAGAAAAAGCTAATGAAGTATTTCTAAAAAATAAAAGTTTAATTGGAGAGTTTTTTCATTCTAAGGCTATCTAAAAAAGTAAATCACATATATAATCATCTATGAAAGATCTCACACATTTATATTATCATAAAAATATCTCAAAATTAAAAGAAAAATGCGTGTGTTTAATTATGAATGTCACTGATTACCAAAAATTATAAGTAATTTGTAATAGTAAAATGAAATTAGTCAACTTCTTTATTGAATTTAAGTGAATTTGAATATTTATTTTCGGAACATTTAGTAAAATGATCTCAATGTATCTTTCAGATTTAACTGTGTGATACACAGTGTAAGTAGAAACTGTATTTATAAGCTATAAACAAAATGAAAGGAGAAACTCTAAGGTGCTGATTCAAAATAGCAACTTGAATACTGTGCTTTTTTTTTTTACTATGTATGTAGAAATTATGTTTGAGGGGCATTTATGAGAGCAATTATTCAAGATACATGAAAAATGAGATGAAAGTAATTGAAGAATCTATGAATTAACCATAAATGTTCCTCATTCACAACACAGAAAGGGTAACACCAGATACATCTACCACCTTATGATAATGGGAGTCAATTTATTGAAGAAAATTTTTGCAGATATTGAGAAAGATGAAGAAGGAAAGAAATTGTCTGTGAGAGGAGACTATTTAGGTAAAGAAAGAAAAAGGCTTTGTAAACAAGGAATAGTACTGTGAGTCCATGGACTGTTTCAAAGAAAATTAGATGTGTTTTATGAAAAAATAAAAGAAATAAATTTATTTAAAAAATATGCCACATGACTGTCTTTGCAGTCATATAAGAGAAGACAGGAAACAGGGAAAAAGGGAAAAAGAAGCTTGCTTTGGAGGCATGATGTATAAATCAGTATTTCTCACTCTTTAGTGTGCATAGGATTCATCAAGGGAGCTTATTATTAATAAAACAAAGATTCTGAAGCAGTTTGCTTTGGGGTGGCACTTGAGATTCTGTGTATCTAACAAGTTCCCAGATGATGTTGATGTTGCTGGCCTTGGATCACACTTTAAATTCCAATAAGAAAGGAAATTACATTGCAGTCCTGTGGATGTGTGTTCACATCCTAACTCTGATTCATGTAATTATGTATTCTGGACTCATGGAGGCCTCTGAACTTTACATAGGTGGACATGAGTAGCAACACTCCGCACACCCTGTTGCAAGGTAATGAAATAATGTTAGTAAATCCCCAGACACAAAGTAGGTATTCATGACTGTCAGTTCCCCTTATTGAGTCCTTGCAAGTTTACTTGCTCAAATTGATGTTATTGAACATGTAGTAATTATTATATTTCAAGTGTAATGAAAACATATAAGTCAAGATGCCCCCCAAATAAGTCAAAAATTAGATGTCATTTCATTTTTATAACATTTTTTATGTACTTTGACAGATATCTCATTTAGAAGTGAAACATGATTAGAGGGAAAGAAATTGTTGGAAAGATATTGCAAACATTTGGAAAAGCAAGAGGCTAAAACTCATGTTGGGATGGTGACTTTCTCCCAGGACATTTATGTCGAATAACCAATTAGGGTCTTGGCAGCAAACAATGTGTGGAAAGCTGTAATTCCATCACATTAAAGCAGGAAACAGTTGAAATAAAATATAGTGTGTCTTTAAAGTCTATGTAGACAATGAGTAGATGTGCTTCAAAAATAAAATGATTTGCAAGAAGGACAAATAGAAATAGGAAGTGTTATATGCAGATGTGGCCTATCTCATGTCTACAACAGGCTCTATCAGACAACCTGATGATCCAAACTGCAGAGGAACACATGAGACTTACCTAAATACTATGTACTAATTCCAGTACCCCCATCAGACTGTCATCTACATCATCTTCTCTGCATATCTGGTTGTCACTCCTAAATTATTCTCTTTTTCCCTTCTGATTAGCCACTCCGGATTTATGTACTAATGGTACATGACAACTCCTAGATGCATCTCAGAAATGTGAAACAACATCCTCAAAGCAATGTCTTTTCTAGACAGAAATACTTGAAAAGTCTTAACTAATCATCAGGTTGGGTCTTTAGCTTCACTTCTCACATTAATTCTAGGTCCCTGAGGAGAAGCCTAGCTCATTACACAACACCTCATACATGCTCTACTAATATGTGATGTGTGAATGAGGTCAGGATTTTTGTCTTTAGTATATATTTTTATAAAAACAGCCAAAACTAAGTAGAAAGGCAATCATAGAACTTGATCACAAATAAAATATATAGAAAATAATGCTGTCTTATATAAGTATTCAGACAATCGGGCATAATTTCAGGCCTCAATTGCCATTGTCATTGTTGAAAAGACCTATAAGTCATATTTATAACAGGAAGTGTCAATAAGGCACATGAGGAACTCAAACCTTGTTGACATTCATATCTGCTTAAAGCCATAGCTGATGTTTCCCTGAGGTGTCATTTGCCTTCTGATACAAAAGGACCCAGTCTCTCTGTAAACAAATGCTTCTCTAGCAGTAGATTAGGATGAATAAGTTCTATTTCTTAAATGTTCATAAGAAATCTATACAATTTGCTATTAATAAGATTAGATAAAATCTCCTAAAGCAACATTTTCCCCTCATTCTCAGTTGATGTTTCAGAAAAACCTTTGACAGAAAAATGCGAAAATAAAGATTTTTAGCAATAGAAGTGACATATTAAAATGTACTGATCCAAACTAAGAAGTTTTTGGAACAGGCCTGTGCCCATTTGCTTACAGCCCACCAAATTCAGAATATTTAATCTGAAAGATAATTTAGAGACTATAGGACCATCTCTGCAATTTTACAAAGGCCCAGAGGCTCAGGCTGCTTAGCCAATTTGCCCAGGTCATAAGCTCATCAGGAACATCTCCACGGAGATCATCCTAGATTCAAGACCACGTCAACTCTTTCATGCTCTAATACATCAGCCTCTTAACTCATGTGTCTGCTTCTATCCTCCATACACCTCCCCACCTTCCAGCAGATTTTCTCTCAGGGTCTCATGATCTGGCAATGACACATCTCCCCTTCAAGCCAGTTTCTGAATGGAGGAGGAGAGATTTGAACTGGGTCTGGAAGGATTTTGCAAAGCTGACAAAGGAGAAAGGTACTAAAAAGAAAAATATATAAAAAAATAAATAAATAAAAGAAAGACACGGAGACAAAAGAAGCAGAGACAACATTAAAGGGAAGTATTTGAGGAGCAGTGAGTGGTTTTGCTCTAAGTGCAGTCACGTTTAAATGAAAGTATGCTGAAAAAATGAGACACAAAGCTGACAATGGAAGATATATGATCAAAGGAATGTCTGATGGTATCTGCTGGTGAAAGCTGCAGTCTAACTAGGGTGAGGGCTCATTACCTACCACAATGTTAGCAAGGACCCAAGACTCTAACCACTCAAAGGGTGGTCTTGCAGCATTGCCATCAACTGAGACCTTAGAAATTCAGAACCTCCAGCCTCTTCTCCAACCTCCTGAAACAAAACCTTCATTTTTCACAGGTTCATCAGGGGATTTGTGTGCATAATACATTTGAATAGCACTGACTAAAAACGAGTTCTAAGAAAAGCTGATGAAAATTACACGATTGGCTTCAATATACTTGGGATGCTCTAACCCCCAGTAGTACTAACCCTAGTAGTATATTTCTTATAGTAGAAAGCTAATTGGTATCTAATTAGATAAAGTATGGCTCAAAGTTTCCACACTTGGTAACTTCTGTAGTCAGGGAAGGTAAATTTGAGAATGTGTACCTTCCCAGAGAGGCTATGTTGAAATTCTGGGGCTCTGAAAATAGTGTCAGTTTTGACCGTCTGCATTCTTAAGCCTAGCAAAGGGCAATTAGTTGGCAAGAAAGTGGTGTCTGGATGAAAACGGATGGAGAAGAGTCATTTGCATTTATTAAGGCTTTGTGTTGTAAGGCAAATGCTTCACATATGCATTCTCATTTAAACCTCACTTTACAAGATTGGAATCCAAGGCCTGAAGAAGATAATTGATTTTCTTATGTGTGATTGTAGCAATAATAATGATAATGACTTTGTGGCTAGCATTTATTGAGCACTTACTATAGTGGCCCCCTTTTATCCTCGACCCCCTGTGGATGCCAGAAACCATGAACAGTACTGAACCCGATTGCTGTCATTTGAAATACATTTCTGTTCATGTCTTCCACCCATAAATGCAATGCCTTTCCCATCTTAATTAAGCCCTTATCATGTATTGTAGCCATAACTTTTGCAGCTTGATGTGTGACAGCAAAATTAGCATGAATTTCTTTTGCCTTCTTCAGAATTTCACTTAGAAGATTCATTCTTACCATAGATCTTAGCAATGTCAGCAGACAATTTTTTCTTTCCTTATTAAGTCCAGAAGTTTCACCTTTTCAATTAAAGGAAGCACTTTGCAGTTTCTCTTTGGTGGGTGCAAATTGACATCATCACCACTCTTGCACTTTGGGGCCATTAAGTAAAGCAAGGGTTACTTGAACACTAGCACTGTGCTACTGTGATGGTTGATCTGATAACTGAAACAGCTACTAAGTGACTGGTGGGCTGGGAGCATGGATGGCGCGGATGTGCTGGACAAAGGGACAAAGCATAATGGTGTGAAATTTCATCACAGTATTCAGAACAGTACACAATTTAAAATTTATGAATTGTTTATGCCTGGAATTGTCCACTTAATATTTTTGGTCTATGGTTGACCTTGGGGAACTAAAACTGTAAAGTGAAGCCATGGATAAGGAGGGACTACTTCATGTGTTAAAATTATGGAGCTAAATATTTTTTGTACCCATTATCTCATTTAATTTTCACCACAACCCTGTGATAAGTATTGTTGTCTTCATTTTATAGCTCAAAATACGTATTTATGCTTCATCATGGGCATGTCTGACTTGAAAGCCCACACTCTTTCCTCAACACCAGAATAACTCAATCACCACCCTTTTATTCATCTGCAATGTTCAGCAAATGATGTCAAAAAGATTCTGATTCTCTCATAAAGTCAAAAAAATAAGTGAATGAAAGAAAAAAAAAACCTTTAAGGTGAAAAATTATACATCACAAGATTTCTGAGATTTACAAATAAGATTATTGAACTAACATTTTTTTAAATGTGCCCTTCAGCAAAGATGAAATACACATACTTTTGTCGATGCAATTGTCTTCAATGATTTATTAGGAGATAGATGGGTAACTAGATTTCCCTATCTATTCTGCAATTTGGAGTCCCACACAAATAAGTGCAGAAACATTTGCAGGCAATTTAAAAGAATATTGACCATACATTTCCAAAATAAACTTCTAAACCAACTCTCACATCCACAGATAAAGTTTTCTACCGCCCCTGTCATACTACAACCAAATCCCTTGAATAGTCTGCATTCATTCAACACAGGTGCCTTTGCTGGAGTGGAGGATAATCTACAGGAAGTATAGGGGTCTGGAGTCCTCACAGAGTTCTGAATGCAAAATTCCTCACTTAAGATTCACATAGCCTCAGACAGTTTCTTTGATACTCTTTAAACCAGAATTTTCTACATCATAAAATGTTTGTGTTAGTTCAGAGGATTGTAGTAAACATTCAACACAATCACAAAATAAAGAACCTAGTGAGACTGGGTGCGATGCTTACATCGGTAATCCCAACACTCTGGGAGGCCAAGACAGGTGAATCATTTGAGCCCAGGATTTTGAGACCAGCCTGGGCAAAATGGCAAAGCCTTGTCCCTACCATAAAAACAAAACAAAAATAATCAGAAATCAAAAATTAGCTGGGCTTGGTGGCACATGCCTGTAGTCCCAGCTACTTAGGAGGCTGAGTGGGGAGGATGGTTGGAGCCCAGGAGATCAAAGCTTCAGTGAGCCGTGATCAGGCCACTGCACTCCAGCCTGGGTGACAGAGCGAGATCTTGTCTCAAAAAATTTTAAAAAAATTAAAATAAAGGGCCTGGTGAATAGTACTACTCCATGGGTGGTCCTGTTCTTCTACATTAACCCTGATATTTTATGTAGACACAATTTGAAAGATATATTTTTGTCTTGAAATCCATATATCTGAGCAAATATCATAAATTGATAAGGATATGCAAGGTTCTTGGCAGTTGCTGTAATTTTTAGTTTCTCAGTTTTAGTCCATTAAACCTGAGCTCACCAATTTGACCCCCTTGATCAGCATGTTTGTTTTCAAAGAAGTTAGATCATGCAGAGTAGCCTCAAGCTGATTTATAAAGTTTGAAATATTTCAAACCCTTTTGCACATTCATTTTCTGCTAATATCCACCCTCCCCTGACTTCCAGACATTTGCATTTATCCAAGATGCTACTAATTTATGGCAACACACCAGGGCCTCCTCTCTCCGTTGTGAATGAGCTCTGTTTTCTCTCACTTTCCTAGCACCCAGTCAAACATTCTTTAACTATATCTGATCTCACAAACGTATTAGAGTAAAGAAATTTGGTTAAAAAACTCATAGTAAACACCTCTAGTGGATTCAGCCCATTCTTTTACCTAGATGTCTGCTGTTTTTCACGTGCTATTTGAAACAAATTAAATGGGTAACTAATGGTGGAATTTTCCTATTTTTTTGGTAAGAGATGCTCTCCTCTCATTCCTAAAATGAAAACTGGTCAAAGCAGCTCACATACAAGAGACTTTGGTAATTTAAAGGAACCCAAAGAAAGCAAAGCATGGGATAGCAATGGATCATGTTGAGTGTTAAATTGAATGTGTCTATTGGAACAGATAATCTGAATTTACCATCACATCACACAGACATTACAAGGAGAAAACAAATGCCACAGGGGCATGTGAATATATCCATCCTCCAGAATATTCCTCTCCCAAGAAATTCTGTGTACTCTTCAAATAGTGTCTTGAAAGATAAGCCCTGTCTGCACCAGGTAAACAGGCTTTTTACCAGTAATATGTCTATCACATTAGACTCTGCTGCCATTCTGTAGCCTGGCAAAAGGCAGCTGAAGATTACAATTTTCCATTTGCACAAAGTCCAAAATTATGAACTCTGTGGATACCAGTGACACAATGATTAACCCTTACTTCTCCAATGCCACAGCTTGATGGCTGTAATTCATTGTTGGAGGGCTTGGCAATCTGCTACTGGCCTTAATGACACATTCCAGATGGAATGCGTCAGCTCATTTTTTGAAGACAGAAAGGAAAACAAAGATGTTTTTCTAACACTATCTTGCCAACACTCAAGGAAGCTGATGGAGTGACCAATTCAACTATAAGTTTTCATAGTTATTTCAGTCTTATGCTCTTAATTTCCAGTGCTTACTGATCCCAATACCATGGATAAATTTCTACAGATTCCTGAGATTCAACATGGTGGTTGGACTGATACGGATACAGTGGTTTAAAATATGTACCTCCAGACAGTGGCCACATCTTTGAAGTGCAACTTTTCTCTAGCGGAGCACACTAGTCTGCATAATAGGCATGTTCCATCACATGCTCCTTATCCCAGGACTCAGTCATTTGAAATACCTTTGTTGCATTCACTATACCACTATTTCTCTATCTGAACAAAATACTCATTTACTTTCATAACCTTGCCTTTGCCCTTTGATAAAGAATAATTCAATTCTTTCCCACCTTCCAGCTCCCCAGATCTCTTCCCCTTAGTTAGGGAGTCTTAGGATACTTCGGTTAACAGCCTTTCCAGCTCAATTGTGCCCCTAGCTCCTCTGTGCACCAGCTGTCCACCCACATCAAGTCAAAGGATTTGGATTCTGCTCAGGTCACCTTAAGGGAAGTGAAAATTCGAATTGTGAGACTCCTAGTCACATTTAAAAATGCCTCCTTCACTAGCATTTGAGACTGAACTCTTGCTTTAATATATCTTATTTGGTACTTCGCAGCTTGCTTGCTAATCTCCTATAACTTCCAAATATTATAATACAGAAAATAGACTTCATTAGTGCTACGTATGCCACTTTCATCATTTTTGTCATCATCAACAGCCAAATGTACTAACATTAATTAAGCACCTACTAAATGCCAGGCAATATCATTAACATGTAATATGCACACTCTCATTCCCTATAACATTCAGCACAGTAAATTACTGTAAAACAGAGTTCAATATTTGTTAAATGAATGAATGGTGCTAATGATTGGGATGCTTAAAAATAAAGCTAAGTCAATGTTAGTGGTTGAATATGCCTCCCTTTCTTGCCCATAGGTAAAAATAACTGTTATAATAATCAACCTGGGGCTTGCTCATTTGTTAAAATCAAAAATCACAACGGAAACTAAGAAATATCCTAACCAAATGTAAGATGTCTCTCACCTTCCCCAGAAAAGTAAAGATGTAGAAACCCAGAGCATTGCTAAAACATTTTGCTAACGTTAACTTGATTTTCAAATAGCTAGCAAATATAATTTTTTAAATCACAAGTAATAGTCTAGAAGGTGATAGAGACAGAAAACCGAGAAATAAGATTCAAGCACAAGAGAGTTAGAAACTGGCTATAAATCAAAAGAGGAAGCAAAGAGAACCAAAGGCAGGAACCTTAAGAAAGACATTGAAAAGGGACCTATCCAGACATGGCCAACATGACCAAGGGTGTATCATGGCGGGTCTAGCTCTTCTCTTCTTGGACAGTGGACCTCCATGGAGCCAGGACAAAGGCAAGATAAAAAGTCAAAGGGATTCACAGAAACCACTCTTCTAGTTGAACTGTTGTTATGGAATAGGAGGGATACTTAACATTGTAGGCAGTGAGTCTTGAAGTTGCCAGTGGAAAAGGCCTATGTTTCACTGCTGTTTTCACTATCCTCTTTGCTCAGTACCCTGCCTGGAGACACTGTCTGCTACAATGTCTCACTTGGCTTCTTGAATTAGAAGGAACCCTAGAGACCTAGAGATCCTAGGGTTCACCACTGGGCCTGGTGCACGAATCCCCCATCAGTATTGTCAACAAATGCTACACGGCTTCTGTCTGCATTTCTCAAAAGACCATCTCTTACATAATATTCCAGTTTCTAGAAAGATTTCCTTTACATTAGACTGAAATGTCTTTTTTCTTTTTTAAGACGGAATTTCACTCTTGTCACCCAGGCTGGAGTGCAATGGTGCAATCTCACCTCACTGCAACCTCTGACTCCCCAGTTCAAGTGACTCTCCTGCCTCAGCCTCCTGAGTAGCTGGGACTACTGGTGCAAGCCAACATGCCCAGCTAGTTTTTGTATTTTTAGTAGAGATGGGGTTTCACCACATTGGCCAGGCTGGTTTGAACTCCTGACTTCGGTGATCCACCCGCCTCGGCCTCTCAAAGTGCTAGGATTACAGCTGTGAGCCACCGCACCCAGCCTAGGGTAAAATCTCTTTACCTCTCTTATTTTCTAGACACCAGAGCTCTTCTCCAGATATACAGCCCCACCAATAAGTCTCAGCATCTTTTGTTAGAACTCTATCATGCTGATATACTCTCTATTGTTGGAAATTATCTAGCCCCTGGCATATAGCAAGTACTCAATAAATTATTGGCAGACTTCTTGACTACATATTGTCTAAATAATCCTCTTGTATATCATTGAATTCCACTATCAGAATGACTGACATCCAATTATCCTATGAACCTTGAGTATCTCCCAGTCACCTGCAGAGCCTCTGTGTGACCTACTACTGTTTGCATTCCAACTGATTCCAGCCCAGCCAGTCCTTCTCTATATCCCAAGGGGTCCGAGGTAAGGATGTAGGAGTGGGAAATGTGACTAAAAATCAAGTTGATGTGAGATTACAAAATGCATTAAAAATTCCACACACAAAAATTCTGACCGTCTCTCTATAGCCCAGTGATTTTCCATTTATACGCAGAGGCTTGCAGATGTTTCGAGAACTCTTCATTTCTATGCTTCTAGTTTCTAAGGAATCCGGGATTTGTTGTTACAAGTGATTGTAGTTGCAACCGTAAAAATAAATTATAAAATTTTCTTTGAGGAGAGAAGTGGCTTCATACTCACCCTTTTCTCCTTTGGGGTGTTTCCTTGTAAACTTAATAAACCCCCAAACAAGACAGTCCTTTTGATTTTAAGGTACAGTTTTCTGGCCTTCTTCCCCTTGGAATTGTAAACCTACAAATTAGCTCTGTGCTATCTCACAAGTATAGAGCAGATGACAGGGCTCATCCATTTATCTCTCAAGGAGATAAGAGAAGTTTCCATTGTTCTTTCTTTGACTGCTGTATAGACTTGTGTAAGATTCTGTCCAGAGTTTATAGTTTCTTGTGTGCCACCTTATATACATGTCAACCTGGTAATGCTTTCTCAAAATTAAATTGTGTTTCCTTTCTTCTTCTGTATTAGAACTGAGGAATCTTTTGTTGCAGGATTGTTTCATTTACCCAATACTATAACTTACTGTGTATATTTGGTCCCCTAGTTCTGTGGGTTTCGTGATGTTACAAATATCAGGGTAAAAGTTACTGTGAGTAAGAGGAAAATGGTATTACACTTTTTTTCAAGTAGGTTCTCAAAGACATTGCCTCAGGTATACAAAAGAGTATTGAAAAGGCAATAAATAGCAATACACTTCTAGAGGGTAATACCTTGAACCATTTTAGGGGTATTTAAAAATATTTTAATGCAGTCATGATTATTTTACTAGTTACCGCACTGTAATTTCTTCTGACTTGTTTTTCTTAAAATTAATTCTTTCAACTGTACTAACAACAAAACCAGGTTGAGAATCTGTTGCCCTAAAGAAGACAGAGCCAGGGCAAAAACGTAACTTCAGGAGGCCACACTCACAGTTTTGTCTACATTCATAAACTCCCCTAGAAGACAACTCCAATCTACCAGTTGAGATCAGGTTGTACAACATTACTAGCAGATGAGACAAAATGAAGTCAGAGAAGGCAAAAAACAGTTATTTATTGCAAGTAGTGAGTGGTGTTGAGGGAGTGGCAGTGAAGAGTTAAAGGAGAGAACAGATTCGAGGTACTTTGGGGGCAGACATGAGCAAACAAGGACATTTGATATAATGAACATGACAAAGAAGAAAGCAGTGATGGATGCTTCTGGAGTTTTGAATCTGAGTGAGTGACAGAAAAAAAACATTGTTTTCTAAATTATGAAATTTTATATGAGAGGTAGATTTAAGCACTGAGTAGGTGACTTTGGACATGACCCACCTGAAATGCCAGTGAGACATCCCAAAAGCACCTGGATAGTCAAGTATGGAGCAGGTCAAGAATTGAGTGGTTTATTTGAAATGCAGCCACATTTAAGGTTATTTATAAATTTTAAAAGTTGTTGCGGCCACCAGGTCAAGTTAACTGAAAGATGTGGCCCAGAGAGAGCCATAGGAAACATCCATTTCTATGGCAGTGATGAAGAGCCATGAATTAGAGCAGGAAGCAGTAGCTGCAGGAGAATTAGAAGGACTAACATCTTCCAGAGTCCAGAGCAGGAAAGACTTTCAGAACAACAGTGTCAAACGCGATGGAGTAAAAATGAAGACCGATTTTAAAAAGGTTCATTTTCATTTCTATATTTGTCCTGTTACTTCTCTTTTTAGATCATAATTTTTCTAATTGCCTCTTTTCAGAGTTTTTCTAATTCTGGTATACATCTTTTTTTCATAGCTTCTTATTTTAGCTATTTTTTTTTTTTTTAAATATTAGGTTGTAGTTTTGTTTTGGGATCAGCTTTATGGCATAATTTCCTTGTCTGCATCATTCTGTTTTTATTCTCCTTCCCTGTAAGAATTTATAATAAGTTTGTATAAGAGTTGACCAAGACTTATTTTTTACCCCTATTCCTCTCCTCTCTTCCTCCTCCTCCTCATCTTTCTCTTCCTTTCTTCTTTGGAGTTTCTTTATACTTTTAGGAAGGAGGAAGGGTCAGAATAGTTTTCTAGCATTATGGCTCTAGGGCTCCCTCTCCTGTCATTTTTGCAAAATAATAAACGAGAAAATAATGTTAAAATTCACATTCACTGTGGTAATGCTGCTTTTGTTCCTCCTTTTCTTTGTCTCCCTCTCTCTCTCTCTCTGTACCACTTTCTTTCCTTTGCTTCAATTGTAGCTATTTCATAAATTTTGGTTTTCTCCCAACAATGTCACATTGGTGCGGGGCTTTGTCTTGGAGGGACATTACATTTGATTGGTTTTGAGAGTCCACAGAGTCCAGAGGGCTGCAGCACTTTCAGACTTCACTGCAGAGTCCTCATTCTCCCCCATGAAATGGTTCGGCTGCTGCTCTATAGTGGACTTGACAGGCTTCCAATAGGAGCTGATTGACAATCTGGGGTACTAGTCGGCTTTGAGACTCTTATTTTAGTATTAGGTTCATGGAGATTTTGCAATATACTCTCTAATTTATTTGTGTTTGTTTTAATGATAGAATAATGTTTTCAGTACTGAGTAAAATTGATACTTCAGGAGCCTGCACCATATTCATGATCTCACATGAGCCTAAAAGTACATCTACAACACAGTTTGATAAGCTCATAAGTCTGTCTTCGACATTTTATTATGATTGTGGGGACACTGAACAAACTTCAGTATGCAGTATTATTTAACTTGCCTTTGAGAATATACAAAAGTAAACATGAACCGATTGGTAAAGGAGAGGGATGAAACCACAGAGAGGAACAGTGTTAAAGGAAAGACCTTCTTTTAGAATTGTTAAACAAGATTATGGGAGGCCATTGTTTCAGACTGAATTCCTGCACTAGGTCCTAAACAACCAGACCAAACCAAAACGGAGTCACTTATGCTAAATGCCACATAATTAAAATGAAAATTTAAGAAAGCAGATAGATCCCCAAACAAAACAATCTTTCCTGAAAACAAGAGATTCCAGTTTACCTCACTTCGCCTAATAAGGAAGTCTCTTCTGCTTTACCCCTTTAAAAAAAGTAACCTGAGGTAATCTGATGTTTACTAGATTTTTTTTTCCATTTTTCTATTTCCTACTTTTCACCTTTCAAAACCCAGTGTTCTGCCCCTGCCCAGAAGAACACTTGTTCAGTTTCGTAGAATGAAGGCTGCCCTGATTCATGTATCACCTATAAAAGCCAATTAGATCTATAAAGAAATTTGTTGTAATGTTGTTTTTGACAGTCTCAAGAAGACATTAACATTTTTTAAAGCACGGGGAAGAATCAGGAGAGATGAGATGGAAAGAAACTGTTGAATAAAGAATATAATCATAAGGAATAAAATCCAAATGAATAAAGCTTTTTAAAATAAAGATATTAGCTCTGTAACACATATCCTGTCATGAATGTGCACACACATACACAAAAACTGTGATCTTGATGGATATGTTTCACACCTTGGTTGTGGTAACAGTATCACAAGTGTCCAGACTTATTAAGGTTGTATACATTACAGGTGTAACTTTTTAAAAAATATCATTATACCTCTGTTATACCAATAAAGCTTTTTTATAAAAAATATTGCTTTCTCTTTTGTGATATCAAATTACCATCAATCATTTATTTGACGATATCCAGTAATGGAAATCAATTATTCTGGATAGGATTCACGTAACATAGAGATCTTCATTTTACTTCTGTATTTTTAAAACATGAGTTTTATATATTCCCGCTTTCTCAGTGACAGCATAGAGAAGAAATTGATTTCTGTCCACATGATGATTTGACTGAAGAAATGGGGAGAGAGGTTAGAGCTTAGTTTCCCTTTGTCACCAATATTACACTTGGGTGAGTGGCCACTATTTCATATGGGAGACATTCCTCCATTAGAGGATGTAAAGGTTGATGGAGGAAGAGTTAGAGTGTAGATCGATGGTAGCTGAGCTCCACTGACCCACTCTGGTAACACAGCATTTTACTCTTCAGTGTATTTGAAATTCATCTCTAAGCCCAACATGAATTTCGTGACAATTGGAAGTTAAGCTTGAGAGCAACTTGGTTAGTTCTACCCAAGACCTGTTTGAGCTGCAGCCAAGCCCAGCTCTTAGGTACACAGCAGCACGGCAGTGCCTACAATTAACATGCTTTCTTCTGCTTATTAAGCATTGTTTTCAGTCACAAAGCATAAGCCTTTAGGGAGTAAACAGTGTAAACAAATGAGCAGATTAGGCTTTTATTAAACCAAAAGTCCCAAAATTGCACAGCTCGACTGAATAAGCACCAATTTATAGTAACTAATTAGAGAACATTTCAGGCCAAGGAATAAATTTTGGTTACATAAAAATTCTACCGGATCAATTAACACCAAAACCTTAAAGAAATATAAAGATTACATCTCATACCAGACACAGAGGATGTTGGTTCCCTATTCTGATACTAAAACTGATTCCAAAAGGTGATTTGTGGGAAAGAGAGGAGATTTAATTATGGATTTGTGAAGTTTGTTTTTTTTTCCACTAAAAAAAATTGATGCCCTTATAAATGAGATAGGATATTTAATTTATTATCTGAGGCACCTTCCTATGCTCCAAATGTAGAACAATGAGACACACAGAGAAAAATAGAAAATCAAAGAGATAATTGGGCTAAAATCAAGAAAACAAGTACACAGAATAGAATAGAAATAGAAAGTGTTGTTCACAGCTGAAGCAATAGTTCAGGCAGTTTGAGGGAATCAAGGCAGAAAGTGGTAGCTAAAGGTTACACTATTACAGGTAAAAAAAATAAGTGAAAGAGAATTTGGTAGACCATATTATATTTTAATATAAAATATTAACCCTCTAGTGGGGCAGAATCTACTTTATTGTGCTATTAATGTTAGGCTTGGCCTCATGACTTGTTCGAGCCTATGGAATGTGAGCAATAATGATATGATGCCTTGTGGAAGAAGCTTTAGAAGCCACTGATTGGTTTTCCCATATGCTTTTGATCCAGGAAGAGACAATCTCATCTACCTCAGTCACAGAATAAAGGTGATGATGAGACATAGCCACAGGACCCACAACAGACATTAAAGATTAGTGAGAAATGAAACTTTATTGTTGTTTTTTAATGCCACAGAGATGTTAGGGTTATATGCTATTGCAACATAACCTTATTCTGAATGACACCTGGATCTGAGAAGGCTTAAGTTTTAAATCTCCCCAGAATAAATAAGGGGGTAGTGAGATGTCAATGAACACTTTTCAGATTTCTAATTCCTGGTAGCTGCAGGCCTAGGGAGATGACAGCCAGAGACTTAAAATGAGACAATAAGATGCTTCCTGACTGAGTGACCATATCTACCCTGTCCCTAATACCCTCTCAGCACAGATACATCCAATTACATAGTAGTGATTCATTATTTAATGTAAGCCAAGAAATGTTAGAGAGAAAAAAGTAGCATAAACAGAGAGGAAAAGTAAAGTGAAACACAACAAACTCCCACTCAAAAATGAGCCAACAAATCCAAATTCCAAAATTCATGTGAAATTTAGTGTTAAAATTACAATCATCACAAACAAGACACAGAAAAAGAATTACTCCAGATGGAATGATCAATGTTTTAAAAGTTATAGACGAATGTTTCAGAAGAGAATTTTTTTTTAAATCTTCATTTTCAAAAACCAAAATAAAAAACCCAAGAGATTGTTAAAAAAAAAAAAGAAGAAGAAGAAAACTCTGAGTTTATCGGTAGGATTTAAAAAAAAAAAAAAACCTCTGTGGTGGCTTATGCCTGTAATCCCAGCACTTTGGGAGGCCAAGGTGGGCGGATCACCTGAGGTTGGGAGTTCGAGACCAGCCTGACCAACATGCAGAAACCCTATCTCTACTAAAAATACAAAAAATTAGCTGGGCATTGTGGCACATGCCTAAAATCCCAGCTACTCAGGAGGCTGAGGCAGGAGAATGGCTTGAACCCAGGAGGCAGAGGTTGTGGTGAGCTGAGGTCACGCCATTACACTCCAGCCTGGGCAACAAGAGCAAAACTCCGTCAAAATAAATAAATAAATAAAAACCCTCAAATTAAAAAAAAAAATTAAATCATCCTAAACATTTCAAAAACTAGTCACAATATAAAAGAGGTTGTTAAACTGGAAGACAATATTTAAAATTTAACTCAGAATGCAGTAGCAAGACCAAGACAAAAAACATTGAAATAGCACCTAATAGAGATGAAGAATAGATTAAAAGCTCCAACATGAAACAAAATAAGTCTCAAAGTCTTGAACAGAAGGAATAACAAAGAAGTAATAATTGAAGATAAAACTGGTGAAAATTTTTCAGAATTAAAGATACAAATTAAAATTCCCTTTGAGTACCCAGCAGGATAATGAAAGATAAATTCACATAAATCTATGTTGTACTGAAATGCCAAAACTTATAAGACCTATCAATGAAGAAGAGTACTTCCAGATGATAAAGTAAGTCCCTCCAAACATCTGATTACTTCCAGATGATAAAGTAAGTCCCCCCAAATATCTGTCTCTCCATAAAATCAGTGAAAGATAGGTAACATTTCTAAAAAATCAACTTCTTTTAAGAACTCTAGAAATAAACCAAAGGCTTGTAACAATCTAAGGAGTGTTTATAGAAGAAAAAAGGCAGAACCTTGGTAAAAACAACAAAACCAGCAAGCTTTGTATCATTTTAAGTTCTATTTCCATCCCCCTTTCCCCAGCTCTGTGTGAACTTTAAAATTTAACAACCTAGCAGCCATAAAAGCAGTAAAAACTAGAAGTCCACTAAATACTGGAAGAGGTAGAGTTTGGAGATCTTCAGAAGTTCCAAACTGAAGAATTGTCACTTTTTTAAAGTTTTTCTGACCTGACTTAAAGCTCATTCAGGGAGGAAAGCCCTATCATAAGAGAGTTTGTTGAAGAAATCAGCAGCAATTGTTTAACGTGGCTGATGCCTGAGGCGGCAAAGCAAGTTGGGGCAAACAAGAAGCTTGTCAAAAAGCTAAAGATGAAAATATGGGGAATAATATTTCCTATTGGGCTTTGAAAATCTCTACATATTCCCAGGGATTCATAACGTTATACACATGAACAGAGTTGTGCACAAGGGTAGGAAAGATCTGAGCAGACCCTACTCTCTCACCTCTGTCTGATGTTGAATCGTGAAAAACCAAGAAGTGAAGGCAATTACAGAGTTGTAAACTGCTGGAGCACTGAAGGCTTGCCCCAACACAAATGTGAATATTTGGCAAAGGAAGAGAGTTCTACTTGATGAAGATATTTAAGGCAATCTCTGTAGAAATCAGTGGACCACTAAGTTAATGGAAAAGAGATGTCAGTGGCTGCACATGATAAGGAATACAGACTTTACAGAATTATTCCAGGAAAGTTACCAAAAATGAAAAAAAAAAGCAATAAACATCAGTAATCAAATAAGAGATTTGGCAAGTGGAGGTGAATCTGATTTTCAGAGTTGTCACATTATATTACTTAAATTGTTCAGCTTTCAATAAAAATTATGGGATACACAAAGAAACATAAAAGTAAACCCATGTGGGGGCAGGAAGGGGAGAAAAAAAGCACAGCAGTAAGTTAAAGTCTCTCCAAGGATGCCCATACATATATTGATGTTAATAAAAAAATACTTTAAGTCAGTTAAACATACTTTAACATACCATAATATGTTCAACAAACTACAGGACTTCATATCTACATGATTAAATAAAATATGAGAATAATACCTTAAACAGAGAATATTAATAATTCTATAGAAATTATTTTTAAAATAAATAAATAAAATGTGGCATTGAAATGGGCAATAACTGAAATAAGTTCACTGGTGGGGTTCAAAAACAGATTTAAGCAGGCAGAAGGAAAAAAACAGTGAATTTATGATAGCTAAATTGAGATTTTAGGGTTTGAGAAACAGAAATAAAAAAGATAAATAAAAGGGAACAAAGCCTCAAAAAAACTATGGGGTACCATCAATCACACTGACATATGCATAATGGAAGTCCTAGAAGGATGAGAAAGAAAATAAGACAAAAAGAATACTTAAAGAAATTATGGCTGAAAATTCCCCAAATTTGTTAACAAATATTAATTCATACATCCAAGAGGCTCAATGACCTCCAAGTAAGATAAACTAAAAGATATAATAACTTAGATCCATCATAATTAAACTGTCAAAACACAAATACAATGAGAGAATTGTAAAGGTATCAAAAAAAGGAGTCATCGCATATAAGATTTCCAATGAGATTAGTAGCAGGCTTCCTATTAGATACCATAGAAGCCAGGATGTGGTGGGATGACATATTCAAACTGTTGAAAGAAAAAAACCAATAGCGAAACTGTCCTTCAAAACTGAAGGAGAAGTAAAGGTACGTCTATGAGAGAAATAAAGAGAATATTAATTAATAGCAGACCTGCCCTACAAGAAATACCAAAGGGTGTCCTTCAGGCTAAAATGAAGAAATAGAAAAAGCACTGGACAGTACCCTAAGTTCACATGAAGAAACAGGGTACCAATAAAGATAACTACATAGATAAATATTAGAGACAATACAATTTGTAAGCCGCTTTCTTTCCCATTTGATTTAAAGGGCAGCTACATTAAGCAATTCATAAAAACTTCACTGATTATATTATGATGCATAAAGTCATATGCATATGCTAATGATAACAGTGCAAAGGAGGAGAAAATGGAACTATTCATGAGCAAAGATTGTGTCTACCACTGAAACTAAGTTGTTATCAATCCTAGATTATTTTAAGTAAAAATGTTTATTGTAATTCCTACATTGTTTTAAGTGAAAATGTTCATTGTAATCCACAGGGAAACCACTACAAAAATAAATTTTAAATTGCATAGTTAAAACAAACAAGGGAATTAAAATCGTATTTTAATATATTCATTTAATACTAAGGAAGGCTGTGATAGAAGAATAGGGAGTAAAGAAAGACCCATAATACCTGAAAACAAAGAGCAAAGAGGCAGAAGTAAATCCTGACTTGTCAGCAATTTCATTAAATGTAAATGTGTTAAACATTCCAATAAAAGGCAGATATTAGCAGAATGACTTAAAAATGATCCAACTTTATGCTGTCTACAAGAGATATACTTCAGATTCAGATTATATGTATCAAATATCTTGAAGGTAAAAGGATAGAAAAATGATATGTCATGCAAACATCAACCAAAATAGAGCTCAAGTAGCTCTACTAATATCAGGCAAAACAAACTTCAAATAATATAAAAAGAAGATACATAGAGTGAGATAAAATATTTGCAAATTTTATTTCTAATATGACACTTGTCCACGCTTGTATATAAAGAACCCTTACAACTTTAATAATAAAAATGTAAAGAACTCATTTAAAAATGGACAAATTATTTGAATAGATGTTTCTCCATAGAAGATTTTAAAATGGCCATCGAACATATGAAAAGATGCTCAACATCATTAGACATTATTGGAATGCAAATTAAAACCCTAGTGAGATATCATTTCTTGAATATTATAATGACTAAAATAATAAGACAAAAAGTGTTGGTAAGAATATGAAGAAAATTGAATTCTCATATATTTCTGGCAGAAATGTAAAATCTTTACAGTTCTTCAAAATGGTAAACATGGAGTTGCCAGATGACCCAGCACTCTATTCCTTTTGAATATATATATTCAAAATAAATAAAAACATAAACACATGAAAACTTGTACATGAATGTTCATAGCACAAATTTGAGAATGACCCAAATGTTTATAAGCTGATAAATATGTAGCATATACATACATTAGGATATTATTTTGCAATACAAAGAATAATATGTAATATGACATAGGTGAATATTGAATATGTTACCCTAAGTAAAATAAGCCAGGCACAAAAGACCACATAGGGTATGATTTAAAAAAAAATTTTTTTTTTGAGACAGAGTATTAACATTTGATAAAGTTAGGCATTGGGCAAATATGCATGCTTCCAGTGAGGGTTAAGTAAGATAACATATTTATATTTTTTAAGTTCCTGATTCAAACTTGGACCTTAATATATCTTATTTTCTCCTTTCTCTTCTCAAAGGAGACAGTTTATCCTCTTTTTATTTTTTTTTCATTTTTTAATTTTTTTTGAGACAGAGTCTCACTCCGTCTCAAAAAAGGAGGCTGGCGTGCAGTGGTGCGATCTTTGCTCACTGCAACCTCCTCCTCCCAGGTTCAAGCGATTCTCCTGCCTTGGCCTCCCGAGTATCTGGGACTACGGATGTGCACCACCATGCCCAGGTAATTTTTGTATTTTTAGTAGAGATGGGGTTTCACCATGTTGGCAAGGCTAGTCTCGAACTCCTGACCTCAGGTGATCTGCCCGCCTTGGCCTCCCAAAGTGCTGGGATTACAGGTGTGAGCCACAGCTCTGGTAGTTTCTTACCTTTATGTGATTCTGTTTACCTGTATAAGATCTTAAAATACAATAGAAGGCATAAATACAATGTAGGATCAGCAAAACCCTTCTGCTCCTGCTGAATAATTTGAGTTGCTCTACTTCTCAAAAAAGTAAACACCAATAACAATGCTAGATTCTCTAATTTCAACCTAAATGAAGACAACACTACAACAAAAGATAAAACATATGAAGTACAATTGCTTTTAATTGAGCAACTTTCAAAATTTCTCTCACAGGAAATATTCTTAAAACTCATAGAGGAATTTCAAACTCTATTCTTTTTAACTTGATGAGTTAGTCTGTGCTTGTATGGCATAAGAAGGCCATTTGCCTGCAACCTAGGTCTGTTATGCCTGGAGTAGCCTTTGATAAGTAATGGAGACATAGCCAAGTGGTTCTCCCCGCCATAGTAGCCTGCACAAATTGGGCTCAGAATTCAAAACAACCAGCAATGTGGAATGGCCTTGACATTTGTATTTGAGTTTTGACATTCAGATTTATTGGCACTCATTCTTCATTCCTACACACTGAAAAAAGAGCAGTAACAAACAAGGCCAGACAATGTCATGTGGACTCCAGGGATCTGCAAAATACCAATTTCTTAAGCTTGCAGAAGCAGCCTCAGCATGGATTTTAAGGCGCAGTTGGATAATGCCCGTGGGGACAGGGGGATCTGTTCAGTTTCATTTTAACAGGTGGTATATCTCTTATACTTGCCTGTCTCCATGAAATACCTTTCTACTGCCTGAAATGCCTTCTTGAAAACTAAGACCTTGAAAATTCCTACTCCTTTTTCAGGTGCACCTACTACAAAGGCTCCTCCTTGTTTACCTAAACATTATAATTGTTCTCTTCTTCATGTACTTATAGCATGATATGATCGCTTAGAGTTTTTAAAGTGGATCACTCAAGAGGCTGTTTGTTAGGTAATAAGGGTCAAGTTGTGAATAAGACACAATTCTTTTCTTGTAAGGTAGTGGGATACACAGCTAATAACAGGCCACTGCAGTAGGGTATAATAAGTGTGATGGTGAAAGAGGTAAAGGAGGCTGAAAAATCAGTAGGGCTTCACCTCGTTTTGAGTGTAAGAGAGAGTTGCAGAGCAAGTATTGAAATGAATGCAGAAGCTAAGAAACAATACAAGACATAGGTCATAGGTGTGTGTGCGTGTGTCTAGAGGGAAAATGGCTGCATGTCTAGTCTGTTTTGTGCTGATAATAACAGAAAATTTGAGACTGGGTAATAAAGAACAGAGATTTATTTATTACAGTTCTGGAGGCTATAAAGTTGAAGGTCAAGGGGCCCACATACAGCGAGAGCCTTCTTGCTGCATCATACCATAGTGGAAGACGGAAGGGCAAGACAGCATAAACATGAGAGACAGGGGAGGGTGTCTGTTTATCAGAAACCCATTCCCATGACAACGAACCCACTCCTGCAATGATGGCATTAACCTACTCATGAAAGCAGAGCCCTTATGAAATAATCACTTTTTAAAGGTCCCCTTTCTCAGCACCTTTGCATTTAGGGACACATTCAAACAATAGCATGCTGCCCCCTGGCTTGTAAAATGTATGTCATTCTCACACACAAAATAAATTCTTTTTATCTCACCCTTGTCTTAACTGGTTCCAGCATCAACTCAAAAGTTCAAAATCCAGAGCCTCATCTAAATCAGATATGGGTCATACTCAAGGCATGATTTATCTTGAGGCAAATTCCCCTCCATCTGTGAGCCTATGAAATCAAAAAATTACATGCTTCCAAAACACGATGGTGGGGCAGGCATAGAATGTACATTCCCATTTTAAAAGAGAGAGAGAGGCACAAAAAGAGAAGTGACAGGCCCCAAGTCAGTACTAAACCCAACAACAAAAACCACATCATGTCTCAAAGCTAGACAATAATCTCTTTTGAGCCCTTGTCTCACACCTGGGCACAATGGGAAGGCAGTGGGCCCCCACATCCTCAGGAAGCCCTGTCCCTAGGGTTTTGTTTGGCTCAGTCCACCCAGCAGCACTAATGGGTTAGAGTCTTATGCCTGCAACTCTCCCAGGCTGCAGTTGCACATTGGTTGCTGTGTAGTTCTGGGGTCTCAGGATCTACTTCACTTCCATAGCTCCACTAAACATTCTGAGAGTAAGGAGTTTATGTGGTGGCCTCACTCCTATAGCTCTGCTGGACATTTCCTTAGTGGAGGCTCTCTGGGGTGGCTCCATCCCTGTGACAAGCCTCCGTCTTGGCTCACAGGTTCTTCGCAACATCCATTTAAATTTAGGAGAAGATCGCCATGGCCCTGCAGCTGTTGCATTCTGCACACCTGAAATGCCTCAGGATCATTCTCCCAGTGTCTTGACAAACAGAACCTGGTGTTTTTCTAGCCATATGAATCTCTTTAGCAAACACCTTGGTCGCACTATTAATATTCTGTCTCAAACATGCTTTACTTGGTAGGTTCTGAGAGTTTTCTAAATCTTTTCATTCTGTTTCCTTTTTAATTACAAATTTCATCTTTAATCATTTCTCTCTTCTCTCATTTTACTATAAGGAACCAACAGAAGTCATGTAGCCCTGTAAACACTTTGCTGCTTAAGGATTTCTTCTGACAGATGTCCTAGTTCATCCCTCTAAAGTGTTGCCTTCCACAAAGTCCTAGGACACAGAGGTAATTCCACCACATTCTTTGCAACTTTATAAAAAGAATGGTATTTACTCCATTTTTCAATACCCTATTCCTAATTTACAACTAAGACCTTGTCAGAGTAGCCTTTACTGTTTAAATTTCTACCAATATTCTGATCTCGACCACTTAAGTAACTCCTAAGAAAATGTAGGCTCTCCCTACAGCTCTTGTCTTTTTCTAAGCCCTCACCAGAATTGCCCTTAACACTCCATTCATGATGATATAGAATTTTTCTAGCTTGCTCCTTCAAATTCTTCTAGCCCATATCCATTACCTACCTCCAAAGCTGCTTCCACATTTTCAGGTATTTGTTATAACAACAGTCTCGGTACTCAGTATCAGTTGTTGGTCTTAGTTTGTCTTTTGCTGAGGTAACAGAATACCTGAGTCTAGATTATTTATAAAGAACAAATATTTATTTCTTACAGTTCTCTTGGCTGGAAATTCCAAGGCCAAGGGATCTGCATCTGGTGAGGCCCTTCTTGCCACATCATCACACAGCAGAAGGTTGAAGGGTGAGACAGCACATGCAGGAGAAAGAGGAACAAGGGAAGGGGCTGAACTTACCCTTTTATTAGGATCCCAATCCTGTGAGAACTAACCTATCCCTTGATAACTGCATTAATCTGTTAGGGCAGAGCCCTCATGACCTAATCATCTCTTTAAAAACCTCAACACTATTGCATTAAGGATTAAGTTACCAACACATGAAATTTTGGGGATAAATTCAAACCATAGTACTGGAGAAGAATGGAGTTGGATGTTTCAAGCAAACAGAGAAGCATGACCATAGTCTTCAAGGTGGAAAAAGATGATACATCTAAAAATCTGAAAGTGCTTCTCAATGGTTTCTTGAGAGCATAAAAAGATACACTGGAAGAGTGGAAAGTAGCAAAGCAAACAAGTAGAGATGAGGGCAGTACTTGTAAACCACTGTAATTACATTTGCAGGATTTTTTTTGTCCTGATGGACCCATTTTCCCTTTCTTTAAATAACAGGAACTGAATTTTTACTTCCTTATAGCCCATGTGCTTCAGGAAATATTGACTACTACACACTCTTCAGGAAACAGGAGTAAGAAGATGCCTTCCCTGACCCCACCACATACTTAGAGTTCAAATATGGAGAAAGTTATCTCATGAAACCTACGACGTTTAGCCTTCTTGCTTGGTGTGTAAGCATGAGATGTGTTAGGGTCTAAATATATTTTTCTTGCTTTGGGGTACGAACATGAATAAGCTGACCCCAAGAAAAATGTGGCAAATATTTTATAAACACTATGAGAGAGACAATCAGAAAAAGCAGACTAGTGATGGATTCTGGTGATATGGTTTAAGCCTGGCATGAGGCCTCCCTTGAAGACTCTGAACTTTACAGATATAAGCCAAGATAGAGGTTTTATTAATTATTATTTGGATTGTGGTTTCTGTTACATGTAGCACAGGGTCCTAATTGACAAGGTCAGATTAAGAAGTATTGATTTTACTTGAGAGTGATGGGAATTAACTGAATAATTTAAATTAGAGAGTAACAGGAACTTGAGCTATAGAAAGAAAGATACCCTTGACAGGCAGTCTGGATGATATGGCATAGACTCGTCATTCCTTGTTCCTCTCCTCTACCTACAATTATAAACCTTAAAGATAACACAACAGACAACCATAGGAGGACTCTGAGATGTGGAAAGAGGAACGTAGACTGGTTAAGGACTGCAAGATTGAAGGAAAACACTGTGCCTCAACATCTTCCAGTTCTTGCTCCAACTCCCACACCAGCGCAAAGAGATACAGTATTGGCATCTTGTAATTCCCAAATCAGTACGAAAAAGAAGCTCAGGTAGGACCCTTCCTCCCTTTATTGAAATGGAATCCTGCCTACCAGAGGCCAAGGGAAGTGCCTGGAAACTAAAGTTCCCCAACCTTTACAACTTACACCAGACACTGAGCAACCCATGATGCCTGAATGCTGAGGCAGGAATCAGGAAAGAACCCACAGACAACAAGGGGCCAGGAAAAGTGCTCTTCCAGAGCCTAGCTAATGGAGATACCCTGCCTGGGGAAGCACTTTTGGTCCTCACTGGTGGCACCAAGAAGGATTAGCAAAAGACCTAATAGCATCAGGCCAATTAAGCAGATAAAAATAGTATCTCAAAATTAAACTGTCATTAAAACTGTTGGCCAGAAAATTAGATCAGTATTTACATGGTTAAGCTAAACAGTGTAACTGCCTGTTGAAATAAAAGACTGAACTAGGATCCAGAGTCTCTCAACATACCAGCCAAAATGTACAAGATATAATAAAATAGCTCTTGTCATAGCAAGAGCCAGGAAATCACAACTTGATTGACAAAAAAAAAAAAAAAAAAAGAAAGAAAAGAAAAGAAAAAAAAAACAGAGACGCAATGCTGAGATGACAGAATGTTAGAATTATTTGTCAACAAAAGTTCTTCAACAAGCAAATACAAGTATCCTCAACAGATGCTGGAGAGGATGTGGAGAAATAGGAACACTTTTACACTGTGGGTGGGAGTGTAAATTAGTTCAACCATTGTGGAAGACAGTGTGGTGATTCCTCAAGGGTCTACTACTAGAAATACTATTTGACCCAGCAATTCCATTACTGGGTATATACCCAAATTATAAATCATTCTACCATAAAGACACAAGTAGACATATGTTTATTGTGGCACTGTTAACAACAGCAAAGACTTGGAACCAACCCAAATGCCCATCAATGATAGACTGGATAAAGAAAATGTGGCACATATATGCCATGGAATACTATGCAGCCATAACAAAGGATGAGTCCATGTCCTTTGCAGGGACATGGATGAAGCTGGAAACCATCTTTCTCAGCAAACTAACGCAAGAACAGAAAACCAAACATCACATGTTCTCACTCATAAGTGGGGGTTGAACAATGAGAACACTTGGACACAGGGAGGAGAACATCACACCCTGGGGCCTGTTGGGGGGTGGGGGGCTAGGGGAGGGATAACATTAGGAGAAACACCTAATGTAGATGACTGGTTGATGGGTGCAGCAAACCACCATGGCACAGGTATACCTATGTAACAAACCTCCACCTTCTGCACATGTACCCCAGAACTTAAAGTATAATTTAAAAAAAAAAATAGAAAATTTCAGTAACTAAAGAAATAGAAAACATGAATAAGGAAATTAAAATTTTGGAAATGAAATATATAATAATCATAATAAAACTCCCTGCAGGAACTTAGCAGAATAAATATGTCATAAGGAATTAGCAAACTTGAAAATAGATCAATAGGAAGATAGAGTTTTTGAGACATCATCAAGATGTCTCACTAGAGGTGCCTAACTCTCATCCCTCTCCACCAAAACGATTACCAAAACAACAAATGAATAATTACATTTTGGTCAGAGCAACTAAAGGAAAGCACTGAAGTACAGCAGGTCAGTGCAGAGCCCCTGTGGATCACAGAAACTCAGAAGGGCTGCATAGAGATAAGAAGAGAACGCCTTGACTCTGCCACTCATGCCCCCAGCTAAAATCAGCTCAGAAAGAGGAAGTGTTTCTCCCATGATGGAAACGGGAAGGAGGAGGCCCCTAGCAACCTTCATCACCATGGTGGATACCTATAATCTTTGTTACTGAAAAACCCTGCAGTGTTCAC
Organism: Pongo pygmaeus; assembly: GCF_028885625.2. NCBI lineage: Eukaryota > Metazoa > Chordata > Mammalia > Primates > Hominidae > Pongo > Pongo pygmaeus. The sequence continues at coordinate 59,793,466 of NC_072381.2, forward strand.
AGGTTCTAAGCCCAGCTTAGGGTGTTTCCTGGAGTTCACATGGCTGCACTACTCTAAAAGATCTCACATTGCACCCCACCCCTGTGGTCCATGCTGCTACTGTGCATCACAATCTTGAAACCAGAGCCCTTGATAGAGTATGCCCTGCCCCAGGAGCAAGTAGCCACTGCATTCTTTCATCCCTGAGACTCTACTACCATTACACCACATTCTCATACAGGGAAAAGTACCAGACCCCAGTTAAACTGCTGCAGCTCCTTGTCCTTGGGAAACATTGCCTAGGAGAGAATCCCTCCCCCGCATCCCAGTCACTGCTGAGCTCTACCCCTGTCTACACAGAGCCTAGGCTCAGGAGAGCAGCTACTCCCCCAGCAACTGAACCAACCAGCTGCCCCACACCTCGGGAATTTAGCCTTTGACCCCACAGAGCAGTGTAACCTCAGTGCCTGAGCCCATGTGGTGCTCTGCCACCAAAGGACCAGACACTCCTGCCCAGCCAAGAAGCCATACTTGAGCCAGAAAGCAGCCACAGTCCCTCAGTACCTAAATCAACTGATATGATTTGGCTGTGTCCCCACCTAAAATCTCATCTTGAATTGTAATCCCCATGTGTCAAGGGAGGGACAAGGTGGAGGTAATTGGATCATAGGGGCGGTTCCCCCATGCTTTTTTCATGATAATGAGTGAGTCTTGTGAGACCTGATGGTTTTATAAGCTTCTGGCATTTTCCCTGCTTGCCCTCACTCCATCCTGCCACCCTGTGAAGAAGGTGTCTGCTTCTCCTTTGCCTTCTGCCATGATTGTAAGTTTCCTGAGGTCTCCCCAGCAATTCGGAACTATAAGTCAATTAAACCTTTTTCCTTTATAAATTACCCAGTCCTAGGGATTTCTTCATAGCAGTTTGAGAATGGACTAATACACCAACTCAGTGTCCTGTCCGTCAGGAATTTGAGCTTTAGTCCAGAGGATCAGTCACAAGTCCATCATCCAGGCCCATGCAGCACTCGGTCCCTAAGAATCATGTGCCCCCACCCAGCAGAGACACTGTTGCCAAGCTGGAAGAACAGCAATACTCCTTCAGTGCCTGAAGCAATCTAATGCTTGGACCCCAGCCCAGCAGAGCAGCTGTATTCCCTGGAATAGGAGTTAACAGGCACCCTTCCCCCCAGGGAAAAAGAGCCTTGGCTGAGCTGGGTTACCTTGTCCTCTGGGCTGAAGAGCTTCAGCACCTTGCTTCCCTGAATCTATATAAGCCTTTTGGAATCTGAACTGCTGAGGCATCTCACCTCCATGGGCAATGAAGACACCTTTGTACTGCCCCCTACTCCCCGGAGTCCAAGCTACAGTCGTGCCCCAACATTCCTGAGTTATTGCTGCTGATGCAGCCAACCTTGCAGAGCTTTGGCCACGGCTATGTCCTACCACTCCAGGGTCCAGAGCCACCACTGCACAGTACCCCCTCTCTCAGTGCTCAAAATGTCTCTGTCCTCCACTGCTTCCAGGATCTAAATTGCAGCTATGGCTGGATCCATAAGTACTAAGCCTCTAGAACACCAATTCTTCCCTAGAGCTATGTCAGTATTATACCTTGACCCCCAGGACCAGAGTCACAACTACCTCCCTGTTCTCTTGGTTCCAAGCTACTGAGGAGTGCCTAAGAGTCACAGCCCTAGCTTAGTGGGACCGCTGCACCCACCTGCACCTCAGAGAATGAACCTGCACCAACGTCACAGGTGTTACAGTAATGAAACAAGACATTGAGCCCAGGATCTCAGCTCTACAGCCACTGTGAGTACCTGTGCCCTGTAGTACAGCACCACTATTGCTGCCTATGGGACATGTCAAACCAGACAGCAAGAGGGATCCCCTCAGCTGAGTCTCTCCACTGTGGGTAAACATAAACAGGAAGACCCCTAAAGCCCTTATCACCAAGAAGCATACAACTTACCCTGCCACTACGCTGCCACAAACTCCTACAGTGTAGACCACTGAGGCACCTGCAGTTATCAATAATGTTGATCATAGCTAAAGAAGATACACAAAGACTACACCACTGCACTCACACAGAACTGGAGGCAATGCACCCTGTCCAATTGACACCCTAAGACCCATCTGCAAATGAAAGTCTTTCCCTACAAAAAACAAAATTAAAAGTAGTTAAAGAAAATTAAATAAATAAAATTAAAAGTAGTTAAACAAAATTAAAAGTAGTTACTGTTCCTCTAGATGCACAGGTATCAACACAGGGACACAAGAAACATGAAAAAGCAAGGGAACATGACACCACCAAAGAAACACGATAGTTCCTCAGTAGCTAACCCCATATAAATGAAAATTACAAATTGCCTGAAGATGAATACATAATAATATAAAGGGAATTCATGATATACAAGAGAATACAGATAGAAAATTCAGTAAAATCAAGAAAATAATTCATAATCTGATTGTGAAATTTAAGAAAGAGATAGATATAAGAAAGGACCAAACAGAAATACTCGAGTTGAAGAAGGTGGTGAATGAAATAAGAAGTACACGTAAGAGTCAACAGCAGACTAGATCAAGCAGCAAAAAGTCTGTCTGAACTTGAAAACAGATCTTTTAAAATAACCCAGTTAGAGAGGAAAAAAAAATGAAAAAGAGTGAAGAAAAAGAAAGTCTATGGGACTTATTAAACACCATTAAGTGAATAAATATTCAGATTATGAGAGTTTCAGAGGGCAAACAGATGGAAAAAGGCACATAAATCTTATTTGACAAAATAATAGCTAAAGACTTCCCAAGTTGGGTGAGAGATATGAGCATACAAATCCATGAAGCTCAAAAGTCTTCAAGCATATTCTACCAAAGGGGTGCTCACTGAGGCATATTGTAATCAAAATGTCAAAAGTCGAAGACAAAGAGAAAATTGGAAAATCAGCAAGAGGAAAATGTCAAGTGACATAAAAGGGAATCTCCATTAGATCATCAGTGATTTCTCAGCAGAAATATCACAGGTCAGAAAAGAATGAGATAAGATATTCAAAGTGCTGAAAGAAGAAAACTGCCAACCTAAAATAGTATAGCCAATAAAGCTGTTCTTCAAAAATGAAGGAGAAACAAATTATTTCAGATAAGCAAAATGTCAGAGGATATATCACTAATAGAACTGCCTTACAAAAAATGTTTAAAGTAGTTTTTCAATTGGAAATAAAAGGATTATAATTACTATAATGGAAATATATAAAAGTATAAAACTCACTGATAGAAATAAATTTATAGTAAAATTAAGAATATTCCATTACTGCAATGACAATGTGTAAATATTTCAAGTGTCTACTATGAAGGTTAAAAGTCAAAATGGTCACAATTATAGCTACAATAAGTTATTAAGAAATATGCAATAAAAAGATGTAAATTGTGACAACAAAAGTATAAATTGTAGGGGAGTGGGTAACATTAAAGCACCTAAACACATAAAGCCAATATTAATGAACATAAAATAATAAATAGATAACAATACAATAATAGTAGGGAATTTCAATACCTCATTTTCAGCAGTATAATAATACTAGTGGATGCCAATACCTCACTATTAATAATAGATCAGCCAGGTAGAAAATCAATGAGAAAATATAGAACTTGAAATGCAATTTTGACCAAATGGACCTAACAGACATGTATAAAAGTTTCCATACAACAACAGCAAAATATACATTCTTCTCTAGTGCACATGGAACATTCCCCAGAATGCACCATATATGCCACAAAACAAGTGTTAAAAAATTTGAGTATATAGAAATCATATCTAGTATTATTTTGAACTATAAGTGTATGAAACTAGATATCAATAACAGAAGGAATCTTGGTAAATTCACAAATATATAGAATTTAAACTACATGCTCATGAACAACCAATTGGTCAAAGAAGAGATCAAAGGAGAATTTAACAAAAAATTATTGAGTCAAATGACAATAGAAACACAACATATAAAAACCTATGGGATGTAGCAAAAGCAGTTCTAGAGGAATCTTTATAGCAAGAAATGCCTACTTAAAAAAAAAAAATCCCAAATATATAGTCCTATATTATGGCTCAAGGAACCAGTGAAGAAGCAAAACTAAACCCAAATTTATCAGAAGAAATGAAATAATAGGCTGGGCATGGTGGCTCACACCTATAATCCCAGCACGTTGAGAGGCTGAGGCAGCAGATCACTTGAGGTCAGGAGTTCAAGACCAGCCTGGCCAACATGGTGAAACTCTGTCTCTACTAAAAATACAAAAATTAGCCTGGCATGGTGGCAAGCACCTGTAATCCCAGCTACTCAGGAGGCTGAGGCATGCACAAGAATCGCTTGAAACCAGGAGGCAGAGGTTGCAGTGAGCTGAGATCATGACACATTAACAGCCTAGACGACAGAGTAAGACTCCATCTCAAAAAAAAAAGGAAAAGGAAAATAAAACTGGGGAATAAAAAGGATCAGAACACAAATCAAATAGAGAACAGAAAAATAAAACAAAAACATCGATAAAACCAAGAGTTGTTTCTTTGAAAAAGTAAACAAAATCAAAAAACATCTAACTAGACTAAGAAAAAAAGAGTGAAGACTCAAGTAAATAAAATATAAATGAAAGTGAAGACCTTATAACAGATGCCTCAGAAATAAAAAAGAAGGATCATAATCAGCTATTGTGAACAATTATATGTTAACATATTGATAACCTAGAGGAAATGAACAAATTTCTAGAAAAAAAAAATACAGCCTACCAAGATTGAATCAACACAAAATAGGAAGCTTAAACAAACCAATAATACAATAAAGAGGTTGAAGAAGACATTAAAAACTTTTAAACAAAGAAAAGCCTAGAGCCAGATCACCTCATGGTTGAATTCTGCCAAATATTCAAATAATTATTGCCAATCCTTCTGAAACTCTTTCCTGAAATAATGGGATGTTCCAAAAACATCTTACAAGGCTAGAATTACCTTTCTGCTTAAGCTAGAGAAGGATCCCACAAGAAAAGAAAACTAGAAGTCAATATGTCTAATGAACATTAGTGTAAAAATACTCAATAAAACACTAGCAAAACTAATTCAGCAACACAGCAAAAAAATTATGTCTAATGAACATTAATGTAAAAATACTCAATGAAATACTAGCAAAACTAATTTAGCAACACATCAAAAAAATTTTACATGATGACCAAGTGTGATATATCCCTGGCATGCAAATCCAGTTTAATATATGCAAATCAGTCACTGTGATATATCACATTAACAGAATGAAAAATAAAAGCATGATCAGCTCAACTGCTGCAGAAAAAAAGTGTCACAAAGTTCAGTATCTTTTCTTGATAAAAACACATAACAGTTTTGGTACAGAAGAAAAGTTTCTCCATATAATAAAAGCTATTAATGAAAATCTCACAGCTAACATTATAATCAATAGGGAACAACTGTAAACTTTTCTATCAAGATCTGGTACAAGGCAGAGATGCCCACTCTTGCCACTTCTATTCAACATAGTACTGGAAGTGCTAGCAAGAGATATAAGATAAGAAAATTAATTAATTGATAATAATGATAATAAAATAATAACAATAAGCATCCAAATTGGAAAGGAAAAATAAATTTCAATCTACAAAAACAAAAATAAATAAATGGATCTATATTAAACTAAAAAGCTTCTACACAGCAAATGAAACAATCAACAAAATGAAAAGGCAATCTACAAACTTGGAAAAAACATTTGCAAGCTATATATCTGATAAGGGATTAATATCCAAAATTTATTAAGATCATTTACAACCCAATAGCTGAAAATCAAATGACCCAAGAAAAAAAGGGACAAAGGACCTAAACAGACATTTCTCCAAAGAAGACATAACAATGCCCAACATTTCATTTGGGCCTCATTTTCATTTATTATCAAGGAAATGCAAATTAAAATCACTAGGATATAATCACATCACACCTGGTATAATGGCTATGACCTAAAAGACAAGCAATAAGTGTTGGCAAGGGTATGAAGAAAGTGAACCCAGTGCACAGTTGGCGGGAATGTAGATTAGTATAGCCATTATCAAAAATAGTATGGAGGTTACTAAGGAAATTAAAAACAGAACAACCATATGACTCAGCAATCTCATTTCCAGGTATATACATAAAGGAGATGAAATCGCCACCTCACAAAGATATCTTCACTCCATGTTCACTGTAACATTATTCATAATATCCAAGATACAGAAACAGGCTCTGCAGGATGGCTCATGCTCATAATCCCAGAACTTCAGGAAGCTGAGGTAAAAGGATCACTTGAGCCTAGGAGTTCAAGACCAGCCTGAGCAACATAAGGAGATCCTGTCTCTACAAAAAATAAAAAATTAGTTGGTCATGGTGGCACAGGTTTGTTGCCCCACCTACTTGGGGGGCTGAGGTCAGAGGGTTGCTTGAGGCCAGGAGGTCGAGGCTGCAATGAACTATGATCGCATCACTATATTCCAGCCTAGGTGATAGAGTGAGACCATCTCAAAAAAAAAAAAAAAAAAAGATATGGAAGCAAACTGGAAACCATGGGTAATACTTTAAAAGGAAGATGTTGCCATTTGTTATGACATGGATGACCCCAGAAGACCTTATGTTAAGTGAAATAAGCCAAACACAGACAGAAAAAATATTGCATGATCTCAATTATATGTGGAATATTTGGAAAAAAAAGATGACAAATATACAGAGATATAGAATAAAACAGTGGTTATTAAGGGCACAAGGGAGTGGGGAATGGGGAGATACAGGAAAGGACACAAAGTAGCAGATATATAGGATTAAGCAAGTCTAGAGATCTAATGTGCAACATGACAACTATGATTAATAAAATTGTATTGTACTAAGAATTATCATTAAATGAGTAGATTATGAATGAATGAATGAACGAATGAATGAAAAGTAACTATATGTTTGCTGACTGCTAGAAGCAGATAAACAGAGTAACTATGTTAGATGATAGATCTGCTAATCTGTTTCACTAGAGTAATCATTTTACTCTCTGTATGTATCCCATAACATCATGTTATAAACCTCAAATATGCATAATAAAATTTATTTTAAAAAAGAATAAAATTAGCTTACCTCAAAATTTGAAAAAAAGTGGACATCAAAAGTTAATTTAACAAAAAAGAAAGGCAAAGAAGGTGGCTGGGAGACAATTCTCATAATCCCATGTGGAAGGATGGTAGAGTTTAAACTGAGATGACAATGAAGAAGGAAATACATTTTGAGGTATTTTTAGATGAAGAATAAATAAAGCACAAAGATTTGTTCGAGTATGAGTGTTAAGTAAGAGGGAGAAATCAAAGGTAAATCCAAAATTGATTTAGACAACAGAGTGAATGTTGATATAAATGTCAAAGGAAACAGATTTGGGAGGAAAAGAAAATAATGAGCTCACTTTTATTGTTTGTTTGCTTGAAGTGCTATTGAGGTGGACAATTTGATGTCAGCCACTAATGTTATAACATAGTGATTCATCAATTCTTCATTGAATGAGGAATAGGTCGTCCAGGACTTAGCATTGATTAAGTATTAATAATTTTGGTAAGTGTTGAATGAATAATTAAGTGAAAAAGTTTATTTTCCTCTAAGCAGTAAGAATGTTTTTCCCTCTGCGGCAACCAGCTTGGCAGACAAACTTACATGGAATAAGAACAGATTGCCACACTTCTGAAGATCAGCCAGACTGCTGGGGGCATCACGAGTCCACAGTAAATGAGCCTGACTATAACTGTGGGATGCCTTTCCATATACCAGAATGGAACCCTTGTCAGCAACTATAGTACCTATGATTTACATCCCAACATAAGTGGTTATAGAATAAAATACTGGCTTTATTTTATGTCTTCTTTTACATTTTTAATCACTTGAAAACATTTCATTTTTAACGTCAAAAAGAATACTTCATTCATATGACTCGATTAGATCATTGAAGTTGATCAGTTCATTAAGAGCATGTCATATTTTATCGCATATTATTTCTAATTTTTCCAAGATTAGTAACTTGTTTAAGAAGGCGGTAATAAAAGTATAACAAATTTATACCAGAATTTTAATCTGCCTGGCACCCTTTGCTTCATCCTAACTCACCCTAGCTGGTTGTACTGAGACACTTGCATGATCTTTCATTACTATCCAGGAGCCAGAGATAAATCCTTGGATCATTAATTCAAAAAGATTTGCCCCACAAATCTGCAAATTATTACTACTTTTGCTAAACAAACTCTCAGGGAGTTCATGCCAGAGGCTCACTTGATACCTTTAGGATGCAGCTGCCTGTTTATTTTTTTTCATTCTGATAAATGTCCCCAGGGGAGAACCGAATTCCATTTTTCCCTAGAGCTCCTGAGTATTCTGTTCCTTGTCCAAGACACCCAAAATAGGGTTCCAATTTTTGCTCCACTTAGCCCCAAGGAGGACAAAGAGTTTCCTGCCAGCCCTTATCGCCAAATGGGTAGCAATCTCAGCCTACATTTCTATCATATCTACTATGCCCTTCTGAGGTTATGGTCTACCCTGGTGTCCATTCTGATGATGCTTAACCTGGAATATGTTTAAATTGCCAAAACACCTCCTAGTGTTTGTTTCTTTCCTCCTCTGATCTGAGGGCTTTTCTGTTTTTCTCAGCACTCTCTGCTTCTACAATGTCTGTCAGCCATGACAGAGAAGCCCAAGCCACCTCCTGAGGGAGACATATTCTGGTACAAACTAGGATGTCCGTTTGTGTTGACCATTTTAGAAAATCATCATATTAGGAATTTGCAAAACAATGTGTTTCCAAGAATAGAGCTGTGAGTAAGAACGTGACTTTGTTCACAACAGGGTTTTGGAAAGAGGAGTCTTCACCAGGAATAGTGTCTTGTAAACTCTGCTAAGATTCTTGATATACCCACCCATTTTACTAAAGTACTTGAGCAGAAAATAATGGAAAGTTTTGAAATGCCTTTCTAAATTATTATAATCATTAAAATGTAAGCCTTTCACTTTTATAATTTATTGTAGTTGAAATACTATGCATAGTCATGCTGCTGTTTCATTTTCATATTTAAAAAACAGAATGGAGAATAAGAGTACATGCAAAAACTAACTAAATAAGAATAATATAATGACTCATTTTTATTCCATTCATTAAAGGTGTGGAGTTCATGGTTGCTTTATATACATTTATATCCCACACTAAGTAGAGAATATTTCTACTTTAATAATATTATGATTGGCTAAGTTACAGACTCAGGATTCAATCCTTACAGAAATGAGGGCTGGGTCTGCATCACGTCCTAAATTGGCAGGTTTATAATATCAAGCAAAGCAACTTGTTCATCAATGAAATCTTGCAAGTCTTAAACACTGCATTAGGTATACATGTCTGAGTGTGTACACAAAAAAATGTTATATTTGGTTATATTTATACAATTTCGATAGAGAAAAAAAGATATGTAGGAAGAATTACATAAATCCACACTTAGGAGGAAAGAAAGGCTTGATTTTTTGACTTGTGCTCGTAATTTTTAGACTTCTGATTTTTCACAGCTGAGGTTTAAAATTTAGTCTTCTAATCCTAGTCTATTGCTTTTTACTTCACTGTGCAGAATAGTTATTTGTTAAAATCAGCAATCTGAATCACACATACCCTAAACACATATCACAGTGATAAGAACTGATTTACTCTTAAATTATACTTAAAGAGAAATATATCTCAAAATATTTTTTATATTGAAATTATGTTATTAATTTTCCTAAATTCAAATAATTAAAGTTATTTAAAATCCACAATCATAATTCAGCCCAGAATCCACTAAAATACAAATTTTCAATTTAAGGTAAATGATTAAACTCTTGAAAGTATATTTTCTCAAGATATCAGTCAATATTTGCAGGAACTATGGAAACATTTAGAATATGTAAGTACAACTCAGCCTTTGAACTGGTACTTCAGGTATTCTAGGGTGGTAAAAAGAACAGAAGCCACATGAGAATTATGTAATATCCTAGTTGTTATGTACTAAAAGTTAAAATGACTTCTAATGGCAAAAACATATAGGTTGGTAATGATAACCATATTTCACAAATTATTTATTTCCATTTTCTTTGTGGGTTAAAATGTTACAAATAATCTAGTACAATTTGGAGCCTTTCATCTGTAGTCGTCAAAGACTGACAAAGATGATGATAAAGTTACTGACAATTTTGATTGTTAGAATCTCAGTTTTATTAGTAATTGCTTCTTAAAGCATATAGGATCTTAAATACATAGAAAGAGAACCCATATAACATTTCTTTTTGTTCAAAAATCAAATTGCTTGAGGGCTGAGTTTAAATTTGGGAACAAACTTGAATGTCAGAAATGTAGGTACACAACAAAAAAAGCTATTTCCTAGACTGTGACATGGATTTTCTGTCAAAAGCCTTTGTCTTTGCATTAAATAACTTAAGAAGCTAGAAAATCTATCTTAATCAGGTGAAAAGATAAAATGAAATTACTTAAAATAAAGTGAAATATTTTACATCATTAAAATAGTAACGTGAATTGCTATCAGTGAAAGAAAAATGTTTTATATACTGCATACAGAAAGCTAGAAGATGAGACAAATATTTTATCTGTTTTCTTGAAGACATGAAAATCTCTACAATTACTTGGTGCTAGGTGGGTTATTAACATGGGAATTAAAATTTCTTGGGGTAACTTCTAGCCTAAGGATGAGGGATTAACCACATGCATCTATTTTCTTTCCTTCATGGGAACCAAATAAATGTAAGTATAAAAAAATAGGTCACTACAACAAACAAGAGGTTGATAAAGAACCATCAGGGTATAAGAAGTTTCTGTAAACTCTTGAAGGCCACATGTCCATGGAAGAATGGTAACTATTGAACTGGGATGGAGAAAAATGCAGTGTGGGACACAACTGAGAAGTGAGACAGCTCTCCTAGTAAAACCACAGAGAAGTCTGAGACTGAAAACGTGCCTAGTACACATGAAAGTGAAAGAAAGACATGGAACTGAACACATGAAGTGGAGAGGGGGACAGATACCATACATATTCCTAAATACATTTCTCCTACTCTTGACTTGCAACAGTCAGTGGTCAGGCATCCGCCTTTAGAAAGGAGCCTGGAAGGCCATCTATTGAGAGAGTGTGACTCCAGTGACATTCTGGTATCTGGGGGCCTCCAAAATGACAGCAGCTCCAAGTCAAGCATCTTAAAATGAAGGCCTGCTCCGAGGTGAGGAGCACTATGGACATACACAGAGTTCTCAAGGAACTCCTCATACTTTACTCTTAAACATGAACAGAGGATGAGAGAGAGAGAGAGAGAGAGAGAGAGAGAGACAACAGAGATAATTCATAGAAAATAAGAAAATATTATATTACCAACAGTAATATCCTTAGAGACATTCAAAAAAAGTATTTCACCTATAAAATGTAATGGAAATTCCTGAGGAAAGGAGAAATCTGACATCTTGGAATTTACAGTGTTATAGTTAAGATAAAAAGAGTAAATAAAAGACTAGGAATATATGAACATTTCTCAATAAATAAAAAAAACGGACAAAGATTGGGAAAAGGTAAGATAATAAGATTAAGAAAACCAATCCAGGAGATCCAATAGCCAACCAAGAGAAATTTAAGCATGAGAAAATGGAAAAGAAAAAATAAACTGTAGAGATGAAAATTATCCAGACCATAATAAAATGTATTTAATAGAGCAGATGAACAGGAATCTCTAGATTAAAGAACCCATGAAGAGAAATGTTAAAAGATCCTGGTAGTGTGAGCATAGAATAAAGACACTTTTCAGACACTCTAGAAATACTCGGGAAATATATGGTCCTTATTTAGCCAAAGGAGGAAAAATAAAATTAAAAACAGGAAAGCAAGAAAATCCAAAAATGAAGTACACAACTCAGGCAAACAGTGCAGATAAATCCCAAGAACACATGTAGGCAACAGATTGAGAAGGCATCTGTTTGTGTGATAGATGGGTGCTCCAGGAGAGAAGGTGAAATAACTGGTCACTATGAGTATTGGAGGGAGAGAGTTAATAGAGTTGCTAGTTGGACCAACAATCCACGAAGCTATACAGAAAGGAAATGTAATCAAAATCTCACACTTGATTTTACAATGGATCATTGTATCCACATATTAAGGAGATATATATATATATATATATATATAGATATATAGATATATAGATATATATATATATATATCCACAATATATCCACATATTAAGATGATTAGTCTTCGTAGAGTACTAGATTTCAAAATATACCTATGAGTAAGGTAAGAAAAACATATTTATGGTGACACAATATTTAAGTTTTCTTAACAAACAACAGAAATGGGAAGACAAAAGGGCATAGGGAAGAGAGATTAAAAAAAAGACTAAGGATGCTAATATCATCATTTAATAAGTAAGGAGTCAGACATCAGGCAAACTGATTGATGAAATAGGAAATACATGTATACATTTCTGTCTTTAATTACAGAAGGTAATCAGCGTACTACTTGATGTAGAAGATTTATTCTGGAATGAAGAAGAAACAGTTTTCTAACAGCTGAACTACAAGATAACTCTACCCACACTCCATCCCCACTAGCAAGACCACAGAAAGAATAAGAGAAACAATGTTATACTAGAACATTTAGACCTATATTTAAATTAGCTACTAGCCCAACCAACCTCAAGCAAATTATAAAATGTGATCCTTATCCTTAAACTAGACTATTTTTAAGGTTCATTTCCATTCAATATAAGCAGATCTTTATAGACAAGTGTGAAAGAAGTGTTTATAAGTCTTTGACCAGTTGTGGTCATTTTTGTTATTGTTCAGGCTGACCATTTCAGTCTTCATTGTCTGTATTACGAATCAGCATCGCAATAAAGACAAGAAGGCCCTCCTAAGAGCAAAGAGAAAACCTGGCCACAAAATATTTTCTGCTTTAGAAAGTGGTGGTTGCTGCTGTTTACTTTTGTACATTCACACGTAAAAATAATTAAAGTAAATTATGGTTCATTCCCTATCAAGAAAATATCAACAAATGTATCAAAATAACTACTTTTAGCAAACTCTAAATTCTTCATGAGCATTTTGCATTTAGGATTAATTTAAGAGCAACCATGAGCTCACATATCAAAAGAGCATTTAAAAAGAAATTTTGTTCAAAGAAATAGGCACATCAAAGCAATTGAACAGGAAATAACTGTCTAACTTCTGCAAAGCAATATTATCCTTTTTGCAATGAAAACCTTAAACACACAAATTCTGAGTGGAAATCAAATCTGATATTAAATTTTATTACTTAGAGATGACTTGCTATGTCAGTTAAGAGCTGACATTTCAAAATAATTCAAAAAATCATGTTCATATAGATGATATTTATTCATTCCACAAATTAAAATTCAGTCTACAAACCTTGCTACACATTACAAGAAAGTAAATAGTTATATGCATACCACATTATTATCATTTTAGATCAGGATACTACATTCCTCCAACAAAAGTTTTCCATCAAAGGGAAATTGCATGAGGAAAAGAGAAAAGTAAATGAATTACTGAATTGATTGTTTGCCATGGCTTTTTTCTTTATAACATCTTCACTCCTATATTCCTACCTTTGGTATTTGTCACTTCTCCCAGAAAATAGTGTTAATTTAATGAACGGTGATAAATTTCAATTTCTGAGTAATTGGCATCCTTTAGTTTGCATTTTCTTCACTACAGTGAGGTTGAACAACTTATCCAATTTCACTTTGTTTATTTATAATCATTTCTATAATAATTCTAACATTTGTATCATGTGTAAGTATGCTTTCCATCCAATAAGATTATATTTTTGATTGTTTAGTTCACTTATATTACTTTGTCATTGTATCATATGTAAAACTTTAATCCTCTAAAATTTATTTTGTGTAAATTGTGAGAAAAATAATTTAATTTTATACTTTCATTTCCATATGGTTAGAGAGCTAGCCCAATATTAAATAATGCATTATTTTCTTACTTACTTAAAATGTCATCTTTATTTTCTATTGTTCATAGGTACTGGTTTTTGTTCTGGTTTTCTCATGTATTTATTCTGAAGAATTTTAAAATAGTTCAAACCCTTTCCAAAATATACTTTTAATGAAAACGGTATTAAATTTACCAATCACTTTAGCAAGCATTTCCTTCTTTATAATATTGATAATTTGATATCGGATCATACTGAATAAAGAGTTCTAGGCAGTATAATTTAAATTACACTTTGTCATATGACATGATTTTCAAATCAGCAGCATGGCAGGAACCTTCTTCTCTGTCTTTCTCTCTCTCTCTTTTCTTTCCTCTCTTTCTGTTGCTCTCTCTGTCTCACACACACACAGCCCAAAACATAGTTTCATAGTTTTAATCATACAGTTGCTGCAGCATCTTATGCTATCTTATATTTTTATACCTAGAGTTTACTGACTTTGCATTGCTTTTACAAAAAGAAATAATTTTCCTATCATACTATCTTTTTAAAAAAATATTTATTTGCTGGTCGGGTGTGGTGGCTCATGCCTGTACTGTGGGAGTATTTTGGGAGCACTTTGGGAGGCTGAGGTAGGCGGATCACCTGAGGTCAGGAGTTCGAGACTTGCCTGGCCAACATGGTGAAGCCCCGTCTCTACCAAAAATACAAATATTAGCCAGGCGTGGTGGTGGGTGCCTGTAATCTCAGCTACTCGGGAGGCTGAGGCAGGAGAATCGCTTGAACCCAGGTGGCAGTGAGCCGAGATTGCACCACTGCACTTGGGCAACAGAGCAAGACTAAGTCTCAAAAAAAAAAAAATTATTTGCATAGGGCAATGCGGTTTATTAGAAATATAATGTGAAGCCGGGTCTGGTGGCTCACACCTCTAATCCAAGCACTCTGGAAAGCTGAAGCGGGCAGATCACTTGAGGCCACGAGTTTGAGACCAGCCTGGCCAACATGGCAAAACCCCATCTCCACTAAAAGTACAAAAAGTAGTTGGGTGTGGTGGCACATGCCTGTATTCCCAGGTACTCGGGAGAATGAAGCAGAAAAATCTCTTGAACCTGGGAGGCAGAAGTTGCAGTGAGCCAAGACCCCTCCACTGTACTTCAGGGTGACAGAGTGAGACTCTGTCTCAAAAAAAAACAAAAAGGAAATACAATGTGAGTCATATGCAAGCCATGTATGCAATTAAAAATTTTCCACTATCCACATTAAAAGAGTAAAAAGAAACAGATGGATTAATTTTAATATATTTTACTTCATTCAGTATGACCAAATATTATCAACATGTAATAAAAATAAAAAAGTAAAATGAGTTATTTTACATTTTTTTCTACATGAAGTCTTTGAATTCTAATACACATATTTTATTTACAGAGCATCTTAATTTGGACTAGACACATTTTGTATGATCAACAGCCACATGTGACCAATGGCCACCATATTGGACAGATAAGACATTATAAATGAAATGATTTTTGTATGAAGATTTCAAAGTCAATCACTTTTTGAACATGGAAAGTATTCAAAGTTGTTTCTCATTTATCTTGAGGTTTCCAGGTACAAAAAACTGCATATATTGATTATGTTCTTTACTCCTATATTAATTATTTTGATTATTTGTTATTAATTTGGTCAGCAATCCAAAATAGTTTTTTGAATTTTATTTTTCTTTGTTTTATGCTAGCAGTCTAAGTTTTGTTTTAAATTTAAGAGGAATTCCTCTATAATTCTATTGTTATTTTGATATTTGTCAATTTATTTTAGATAATTATCTTTCATTATATGAGAGAAGTACTTTTCAAATATATTTTACTGAGAGTCTTTAAGGATAAATGGATATTTCTTTAATACTTTCTGCATTTCAGGATGGTTACATGAATTTTTCCTGTGGCCTATCAATGTGCCTTCACATATTTATTAATTGACATCCTCATGCTGAGTGATTGTTACAAAACCTTTGGAATAGGTCGCTGTTTGTCATGGCATATTTGAATTTTAATATAATCTAAGATTCATTCTTTCTACATGAAACAATTGTTTCCCAAATTTCAGCTAGGTGTGCTTTTCATGAAATCACTGTACCCAATAAACACTGGGCAAGAATCAGGTGTCACAAAAAACCATGTTTGTTAGTGTATAAATGTTGTCACTGAAAAGGGGCAGTTTGGCAATAACTCTTTATACGAATCAAATGCATTTCAGAGACTTTTGGATGCATCATTTTAAAGAGGAGATGGACAATAACAGCATTAATCCATTCATTAGGGCAGAGCCCTCAGGACTAATCACCTCTTAACGGCCCTGACTCTTAATATCATCACCATGGCAACTGAACTTCAACATGGGTTTTGGAGCAGACATTCAAACCACAGCATACTATGCATGACTAAACAAAAAGCTAGTTGACATGGAAAGCTTGGTACAGGATACAGTGTTATAACCACAACATTCTCAGTGGAATATATTGAAGACAAGAGTTGAATACATTTAATAAAGTCTAGGCTATTTTGTTAACTATTATTTTCATTCATTCCTTAGAATCAAGTATACACAGACACACACGCATGCATGCAAATGTATATATGTACACGGAAGAACTGACTTCCACATTTCTGCATTACTATTCATAATTCAAATTGATTTATATATTCAATGTATTGCTATCACTGTCAGATTTCATGTATCATTTGTGTGTCTTATTCAATGAATTGAGTTTGCATTGTATGCCCTTTGCTTTAAAGTAATTTAAATGGCATGGAATTATATAAACATTGGGGCTGGTAAAATTTTCAAGTATTTTTAATTAGCATTTGAAAAATTTAACTTTATAATTCTTGTTTTATTCATTTTTCCCATTCATAATGGAAATTGGAAAATTTCTATTTGTGGCTGGGTGTGGTGGCTCATGCCTCTAATCCCAGCACTTTGGGAGTGTAAGGTGAGTGGATTGCTTGAGCCCAGAAGTTTGAGACCAGCCTGGGCAACATGGTGAAAACCCATATCTGCAAACAATCCAAAAACCTAGCTGGCGAGGTGGAGGCTGCAGTGAGCTGTCATTGCACCACTGCACTCCCACCTGGGCAACAGAGTGAGGTCCTACCAAAAAAAAAGACAGAAAGAAAGAAAGGAAAAGAAAGAAGAAAGAGAAAGAAAGAGAAAGAAAGAAGAAAGAACAGAAGGAAGAAAGGAAGAAAGAAGAAAAAGAGGAAAAAGAAAAAAATACAATTTATATTTGTGCATACACATATATATGTTTTGAAATTTTAACTTAATTTAATTTTTTTATTTTGAAAACACTGAGAAGCATTCCATTTATGTTTTTCCTTGCTTTCTAAATAATTATTTCATTCCATTACTGGAATTATTACAAGCCAAACTGATTTATTTCTTAATTTTATATATTTTATTAATTTTATTTTTTCAAATGCATTGACTTTTGATTTTCCTTCTCTTAAAATTATTTCTGACTTCCGGTTTATGTTGTTTTTACTGAAAAGTAGCAATTCAGTCTCAGGTTTTTATGCTGAGCACTTTATCAACAGAATTTAAATGATGATTGTCGATTGTTATTTTCTAACAAAATATTTGTTATTTGCAGCTTTGATTCCAATTTAAGCTAAGGATTCTTTAGAAGAGTTTTGGTTTGTGTTTGTTTGTTCGAATAGGAAAGTATTTCGGTTATTTTCTGTTACTTTGTTTTTGCTTCTTGTTTTATTGCACTATGGCTATAAAGGGTCTCTAAAAATGCCTTATTTTCTTAAAGCTGTTACTTTTTTATTATAGTGAGGTTACAATTAATTTAAAAGTGTTCCACAGATATTTCTGAAGAATTGCTATTGTGTTTTTAGATAAGCCTTAATAAAATAGAAGAGAAGTCAGTTTGCTCTAACTTTGGTTTCAATATGTTTTACTTTCTTTTTGAAAAAATTACATTTTTGATATACATCATAAAATATTCTATATTTTCTTCTCAAAGTTTTAGAGTTTTGTTTTTATAATTAGCTCAAGTCATCTGTAGATTTTTAAAAATATGAAATACATTTAATTATTTTCATGTGGGCACCCAATTTCCTCAGTGCTATTTATTGAATTTTTCTTTCTAGTTCTAAGAGTACCTATTCTCCTGAGAGACTACGTTATATAACATTTGAAGCTATTGGGAATATGATATTTTTAATTTTTTTACAATGTATACTTAGTTTACATTTGTAATACACATTTAATTGTGTATGCCATTGCCATGTACATACAATAATAAAATCAGAAAATGTAATATATTTCTTATAAAAAGATCTGTTAAAATTATATTTTCTAAGTAGTTATAGTTGTCTGTATGTAAGACTGTCTTCTGTATGCTAATTTTATTAGTTCTTTAGTTTTGGTAGCTATTCTCTATTTATTTATTTCTTTTATTTTCTAAGTAGATAAACCATAGCCTCTGTAATGCAGAATAATATAGTTTTATTTCATTTTGTAAAGTTCTTTCTCTTTTTTCTTATTCTGTTATTAGGCTTACTTAAAGCTTCAGTATGAAGTTGGATGACAGAGACAATAGTGGTACTTTGCCTTTTTGATGATTATGCTTCGCTATTAATTATCAGAATAATGTTTTTCTCTTCCTTTGTATTTGGTATGCTATTTTTATCTGCTTTTAATTCACACATTGTTCATGTTTTCTCTTTGGCTGCATTCTGGATTGATTTCTACATCTGCTGACAATTCTCTTATGAAAGATTTTCTTATATGCTTTTTTCTTATTTTTGTTGTAATTTTTCCTGTGAGATCACTAGCATCCTGAGTTATTCTTTAGAGACCAGATGTGCTTTTGGCTGTGGGCATCTCTGTTGGAAGTTCTTCTATTTGTCTCTACCAGGGCCCTGTGTTTTTCTGGGGTTGTGGTGCTAGTTTATAGGCTATTTTCTCAACTCAGGCAAAAAGGTTCCCATGCTACATGCTGAGAGTAAATTAAAACTCCAAGCCACAGCCAAATGCTTATTGCTGGCTTTCTTTTTTCTGCAAATATCCAGGAGGTTACCCTAACCCTCTCATAAAATTGGGGGCATTGAATGAAGTTTTTTATATTTCACATGCTACACATTAATTCCAAACTCCTGGCTTTAGCCTTAAAGCTCATTTTCAGCCACTCACACACGCAGAACCCATAAAGTTTCCTCTTTGTGTGTCTGGTGCCTACTGTTACCTACCTTCCTTCCTTCCTCTGTTTCTTATTATTTCATCAATAGATTAGTATGATTATTATTATAATGGATTTCAATTTTTTGAGTGATAAGGATGTATTGAGAGGATTTTCTCAATGAAAGCTAGGAACCCTGGTTAAGAGTCCTCTTTGTCTCAAACACTTGTATGTTTTTGTGTTATGCTACTTTTGCTGGAACGTACAACTTCTCATCACTATCGCCACTGGTGCTCTCACTTTAGAGGGTGCTACCTGTGTCAAGAGGTAACCAGGAGCTCTATGTGCAGGATCTCAGTGATGTGATTGGTTTGACATTTGAAAGACTTCCCAAAGATTTTGGTAAAATATTTGACATTTTCTGTTCTCATGACATACTTTTGGTTTCATTAACTCCTGCTGTTGGGTAATGTCTCTGTTTAGAGTTATTATATAAGAATACCTGAGGCTGGGCAATCTACAAAGAAAAGATGTTTATTTGGCTAACAATTCTGGTGACTGGAAAGTTCAAGATTTTCTACAAACAAAAGAGGTTTATTTGGCTAACAATTCTGGTGACTGGAAAGTTTAATTTACTCTCAGCATGTATCAGCTGCATCTGGTGAGGGCCTCATGCTGTTTCAGGTTAAGGCAGAAAGTAGAATGGGAGTAGGCATATACAAACAGATTGCATAGTAAGAAAGGAAGCAAGAGAGAGAGAGACCAAGAAAGCCAGGCTCCTTTTAACACCAGAATAACCCACTCCCTTTAGATGGAGAACTTACTTGTAAGAGGACATTAATCTATTCATGAGAGATCTGCCCCCATGGCCCAAACATCTCCCACTAGGTCCTACCTCCCAACACTGCCCCATTGGGAATCAAATTTCAACATGAGTTTTGGCAGGGACAAACCATATCCAAAGCATAGGAGTTCAAGATGTTAATGTGGCTTGATTTGGGTGGTGATGGTCTCTTTTACTTATCACCACAGAGGACCTTTTTTTTTTTTTTTTTTTAACATTCACTGAATGTAATGAGCTAGCCTTTTGCCAAGACCAGTTTTACCTGCTTATTATTTTATAAATGTCTCTCTGTATACACAGTATTGGCAAGAGAGCATTTCACTGGTTTTTCATGCTGATATAGAAGTGCCTCTACTGTTCCATTCATTTGACCACTGACCACTCACTACAAGACACATTTAGGGGGAGAGAAAATGGAGAGCTACAGACTACTGACCAAGACCTTCACTGGTGAGATGGTGAGGGGTAGGCAATCTGTAGTCACTAGATTTCTTCCTGCTAAAATACTGAAGTCCTAAAAATTTTTGTTTCCTAGATATTCAGTGACAATAAACAGGGGAAATTGAGTCTTATCATATCTTGCAATGAGATGTCATACATTTATTCATAATTTTATATTTTCTCATCAAATGAGAGAATTTGTATTCATTGACATACTTCTCTTCCTTGCTTTTTCTCTCTGCAAGCCTTTCCCCTTATACTTTATTACTCATAAAAACACATCTATAGATGCTGATCTGGTCATTTATAACACAGAAAACTGTTTGACTTTGAATTTAAAGTCCTAAAATGCTCTCCAAAACTTGCTTTTTAGCCAGATGTTCAGCAGACTTCCTCATCTGAAAGTGTCATCCAGGGCTATGCCCAACGCTGAGCATTACAGACACTTGGAAAAACACAGATTCGGGGAGGTTACTGGAGCATAAAGGTGAACCTCAAATGACACAATAAAAGCAGAATCAGGCTTGTAACCTTCAGCAATCTCCCTTCTACCTCAGCTGTAGTAAATCAAAGCTGCTTTGTTTTGACTATGGTATGACAAACCATTTGAGGTGAAATAATTGCAATTCACATGGGACATTTGTCTAAGTTGGCCTCACTGAGCGTATTAACATAGAGAAAGGCTGAGAACAAAAATATTTTGGAGCCATTTGGAGCTCTAAAAACAAACATACTGACCAAATCAAGCCAAAAATGCCCGAATTAAAATATTTTAAAATTTAAATAAATCTAGAACTAAATTTAATTAAATCAATTTGTTAAGAAATTTTTTAAAAATTCCATTAGAGTGAGAGCAATTATTCTTTCCTTCAACAAATATTTATTGAGCCTCTCCTTCTAGCAGACTTTCGTTTCTCAATTATTCAACCAGATGGGGCTGCATGCCTGCTTGTGGTCTGGTTATTATTATACAGAGCATCTCCTTTCACTCTCAAAGGGGTCATCATTAGGTTGACAATGATATGATCACATTCCTCTTCATCCAATATATTGCATCATTCATTCTGACATTTTGTGTGTATGTTTTGTTTTGTTTTGAGCATATCAGGTTTATCCCAGGCTTAAGGTCTTTTCCACGGATGTTTTCTCCCTATGGAATGCTCCTTCCCTGAAGACTTTTCTTTCTTGTTATTCAGATCTCAGTTTAAATATTTCTTTTCTAGTGAAACTCAGAATAAAGTAGCAATCGAATCATTCTCTACTGAATTACCTTATCACTGTCTGATAAGTTTATTCAGTAATTTCCATATTTATTTTCAGTCTATCACTCTCTAACCCAACACATGTACAAAAAGAGGTAAAGCATCTCACTACTTAGAACAGTGGTTGGGGTTTCATAAACTCTCCAGTACATAGAAAGATTGAAGTATCTTTGCAGATTTTCATCAGATAATCTCTTCCTGAAGAGGACTATCATTTTTTGCTCATTTTATGTGACTATAAACATAAGTCTAAGACACATTTTTCATACTCCAGAGCAAATCCTGTGCATCACAAACTTTTCATGTAATGAAGGCTATTTTCAGCTCCGGATGCCATTGTTTCTGTTTAAGAAGAGAGGAAAACAGATTTTTTTGTTTTGTTTTGTTTTCTTTTTGGAATAGTTTGGACTGTTATTAAAATCAACCTGTTAGGAAAGGATTTTTGAGCCCAGAAAACTTCACCTAGATAAAAATAACCAAAATACTTTCCCCGGGTAAAGCAACTTACAAGTGTTTTTGTATTAATGACCTTTGTTCAGAAGAGTCAATGAAATATGCAGCTTTTTTCCAAAAAAGAATAAAAAAAAGAACAGTGCTTGGTTCACAGCAAGTGTTGAATGAATGACTGAATGAATATATTCCTGAAAACCTTCTCTCCAACAAGGTCCAGTTTGTTTCACTGTTAGGTATCATTATTGCATTCTGGACATTTACTTCCTGGTACTTTGTACCACTTTTAAATTAAGTAGTAACTAGTGTTAGTTATCATCTGTATAAGTTCCATGAGGACAGGATCCATATATTTCTTTCTCCACTCTGAAAAGAAGTATTTGTACTTACTTGTGAAATGTACTACTTGTATATTTTATGTGCACAATCAAATAAATCAGTCGATTGCAGTTAGCGTATACTACGAACTACATACACTGGGCACATTAAGGAGAATATATTATCTGACTGGAAAGTTTAATTTGAATATGTTAAGATAAGCATAGATTTATCCTTGAGAATTATTTTACATTAGTATGTAAAACCGGGAAAGGATTTGCCTGCCATTGGAAGCTGTTGGAATAAAGTTATTCATGACTGACCCCAAACATAATTAGTCAGAATGTTTTCTGTAGCCATGCTTTCTGTCAAAGAGAAGAGAGTTCTGTAGAAAAGAATAAACAGACACTGAAGAGCAGCTGCTGAAGTCCAGAATGATGGATAAGAGCTCACAGGAGTAAAAATGAGTTCCCAGGTACCAGTCTGCTTGGATTATATCCCATATCTGGAGAGAACTTTGGCCTGAGATCTGATCCACCATCTGCTTTCTTAGAGGAGTTACAGGAAGATGGAAAACAAATGGTACGTTTTCAGTTTAGAAACAAAAAAGATGTCTACAGAGCGAGTTCTGAGACTGTAAATCAGGAAGATGCTGGGTGCAACTGCAAGGTGCAAGAACACATGTATGAAATATTGGTCAATATGAGCCAGTGGAAGATGCTGGCATCACTGAGGGACAACATGGTTTACAAGGAACAAGTAAAGCTGCTCCTTTCCTTGTTTGATTGAGACATTAAACAGGGAGATTAGAAAAATGTGAAGTAGATGGTGTACCTAGGCCTATCATTAGGTCCTTAAGGACAAAAGTAAAGTAAAATATGTGTCAGAGTTTTTCCTGTGCAAGAAAACCTGTTGTTGTTTGTATGTGGATTAATCAATTGATTTACAGTGGAATGGTTTTCTCCTTCTTAGCAGATAATCCTGTTTCCTAATATTTCCCAAATTTCTTTTGGTTGAAAGAACTCTCCCTATCTCTGAGGAAACTCCCCACCCCAGCGGAAGCCAGGGGACTCAAATTCTTCCCCTCCCTTATCCTGATGCAGCCTGAAGTGAAGCTATGGCCTAAGCTTCAGCTAGAAATAGGATTTAGCATCTAGCCTGAAAAATGACAGCAGTAATATCAATCTAGATGATTTTTTGGGCAGAGAGGCTGAGATAAAATGAGATCCAGTGTTCAAAAGAAATATTAGATGTCCAACAAATGGTAGATCCTTTTGAGGTTGATTGTTTGAGAAGAGTATACAAATTACTATGAGATTACTGTAGGAAGCAAGTAACTCCATTGAAGGAAAATGGTAGTGACTACAAAGGCAGTATAGTAAACTTTGTGTGTTTGGAACAAGGAAGGATGGATATGTCTGGCTACAGGGTCTATTTCAGTTCACCATGTAAACAGGAGCCTTGTTTACTGATAATACTACAATGGTTGCTGTGAATCATGTTTGTTATGAAGGGAACAGGAAAAAAACTCAGACTACCTGAGACTCTCCCGAGATACATCTCCTCTCCCCACTCTTGACCACTATCCCAGGTATAATTCTTTTCTAAGCAGCTCAGAGATGTCATTTTTTTCTTTTCACAAGGCACAAAGAAGACGTCAGTGTTCAGCATCTTTCATCTTGCTGATTTATCTAGATCTTGAGCCACTCAATCTCAAAACAATTAAAAGCATAGTAGTCCATGGCTATACACATGCTGGTGTCTTTCTGCTCATGCTCCTTACATATTAGTAATGTCTGGTACCATGATATTAAACACCAGTAATGAGTTACCCCTCATAATGTTACAATTTTTTAAGTTTAAGTAGTATATATTTGCTTTAGATAATGAAACACCCCACAAAATAGAAAGATCAAGGGATGTTAGGAGTCAAATAAAGCTACATAGGAGAACAGGATTGGTCTCTGGATCTCAAGGTAAAACTAATAAAATTGGGTTGAGGCTTGTCATTTGGAAACGATAGTAAGTTTTCTTTCCTGGCTATGAAAAAAATAAGAGAGTTAGTTGGGTTGCCATTTCCAGGAGCAAAGCAATCTTTATCTGCTTTTTTTTTTTCTTTTCTCCCCTTTCTCTGTTATTTTAATTTTCTCTCATTATGTAGCCTGGCTTCTTCTGCTTCATTAACTCGTGTTTCATCATAGCTATCTTTAAGTGTAACAATCAACTCCTAAGTATATATGACTAATCACTAGTGAGACAGAAATGAGTTCATAAAACCCAAATACAAATTTTGGGGGATATGGAAGACAACTAAAGAAGGCTATGCTCTCCTTTTATATATTTTAATATATTTAATAAAACCCCAATAATTAAGAGTATTATAATGATGTACAAATATATGGATCCATAGAACAGAATAGAAATAGAACCAAATAAATACGAAATATTTCATTATGTATCTTTTCATTCATTTATAAGAATATGACATTATTAATACATAAATATGATTTAATGCTGACAAATATGCTGCTAATAATATTACTAATTAAATGATCTTGGGAATCTGTGTAATGATCTAGGAAAAAAGAAAGCTGGATTCATTTCAAGATTTAAGGAAAAAATACTGAGATAATTCCATTCCTAAAATTTTTAGATAGAAATATTAGTGAATAAATTTGGAGTGAGAAGGAACTTTTCTTTTTTTTGAGTTGGAGTCTCACTCTTTGGCCAGGCTGGAGTGCAGAGGCATGATCTTGGCTCACTGCAACCTCTGACTCCCTGGTTTATGCAATTCTCCTGCCTCAACCTCCCAAGGAACTAGGATTACATGCATGTGCCACCATACCCAGGTAATTTTTGTATTTTTAGTAGAGATGGGGTTTCACCATGTTGGCCAGGATGGTCTCAATCTCCTAACTTCATGATCTGCCCACCTCAGTCCCCAAAGTGCTGGGATTACAGGTGTGAGCCACCGCTCCTGGTGGAACTTTTTAAAGGTAGTAAACAAAACCCAATAGCCACAATGGTAAAAAGTGAATTATTTTAATAAAAGAATAAAAGAAAGAAAGAAATGAGGAAGGAAAAACAAAGAAATGAAGAGAGGAAAGAAAGAAGGAGGGAGGGAGAAAAGAGAAATGCATGGAAAAAAAGAAAGGAAAAGGAAGTTTCCTGTTTTGCCTGAACTATCATAATCAAAGACAAAATGCAAAGATCAAAAGAAAAAAACTACTTCAATCTCATGTCATAATCAAAGGCCTCATTTCCCTTAAATAAAAATAGCTCCTACAAATCAATAAGAAAATCACCAATAACTGAATTACACACTGGGGAGGAATATTAAGAGTCTTCACAAGAAAGAAAAAAAAAAAAGTTAAAATATAAAAAGATGTTTTCATGTCACTCATCATTAAAAAAATTAAATTTAAAAATGAATGAGTTAGTACTCTTCACTTCTAAGATTAAACAAAGACAAACATAGTTTCATAAAACAAACCGTCATGTCAAAGAGACTTTGGAAAACAAAGGATTTAAGATTTTAAATTGGTACCATTCTAGTAGTATGACAATGAGGAGAACCCAAAGGTCTGTAAAGGTACATACATTTCACCCAAATTTTCCACTTTAGAAATTTATTCTATATACTACATAAAGTAGCATAATTTAAACAGCAAATAAACTAAATGCAAATTCACAGATGGGTTGTTACATCATTTTCTGAGTCCCTTTGGATTGCTGTAACAAAATACCATAAACTGGGTCGTTTATAAATAACAGAAATCTATTTATTATGGTTGTAAAGGCTGGGAAGTCCAAGATCAAAGTGCTGGCAGGTAAAAGGCCCTTGCACTTATACTGCATCTTCCTGCTGTGTCCTCACATTGTGGAAGAAGCAAGGCAGCTCTTGAGCCTCTTTTAAGTTCATTAATCCCATTCATGAGGACTTCACTCTGATGTTCTAATCTACCTCCTAATGTCATCACATTGGTAATTATGTTTCAACATATGAATTTTTGGTGGGAACATTAACATTCAGACCATAGCAATCATATTATGCTATATGCAATGAATGGAATTGTATACAATTATAAAAAGAATTAGAATGTTCTGTATGAACTGAAATAAAATGATCTTGAAGATAATTTTAGATGAAAAAGCTAGATCATTGCTAGATGAAAAAGCAAGATGTGGAACAGTGTGTATTACTACCTGTTATTTATATAAAAAGAGATAAGGGGATTTTTTGTTCATTTTACTTATACATTTATACAGTAGCTTTACAAAGAATTAATGTAGATTTACAGGAGATTTACAAGGAATTAACGGCATTGATTGCCTATCACAGAAGAACTGGGTGAATGGGGGATAAGGGTAGAATATTTTTTATTGTAAACCTCTTTATGCTGTTTGATACTGAACCATGTGAATGTATTACTATCCTAAAAATTAAATTCAATTAAAATAGGATTTTAAAATAAAATAAAATATACTGTTACTATATTAATTATCCATAATTCTTAGCAAAGTCATAGACATTGGGTGAATGAATACTAAATAAATTTTAAAGTAGGTGTCCTAAAACCACATTTAAAATGGGAGCCAGTAAAACATGTTACCTTAAACAAGTCTCTCTTTCACTCATTCAATCAAAATTACTTGAGTGCCTGATGTAATGGAAGCATGAAAGGCACTTGAGATGTAGTGGCAACCAAATCCAGCATGGTCTTTGTCCTCAACAAGCTGGTGATTAAGTTCCATAATTAGATACACAAGAAACAAACAAACAAACAAAAGCTAAGAAAAACATTTAAGACATAGTCTGAGGATTGTATTTGGAACTATAGCAATAGATATTTAAGGAACAATTCCATTTTACAAAAATATTCTATGGTAGGTCATGCTATTATCTCTCAGTTTAGTTCTCCTTATATCTTACAATAAGTCTTGATGATGTTCTTCATCTAGGGTTTCCTTTTCTAGTCTTATTACATAGTTCAAAAATGAGGATACTAATAGCTACTTTATCTTGTAAAGAGTTAAATGACAGAACTTTTGTGCATGTACCTGGCAAGGTTTCTTGCATGAACTAGAATAAGTTGTTAATAAATGTTACTTGTAGCTGAATCGGCTTACACTATAGGGATGTGTTTTTGATTTACAAATTCCCCGTTGCTCACTCTTAATTAAGGAACACCACTTACAGATTATCCACAAAACACTCCTATTGGGTCTGGAATGTGTTCCTGGACAACTAAAGTGGGTTATGCCCAATATTTAAAAATGTCCTGCAGGTATAATCACAGAGCTTTTCTGTGAAGAGAAGAAATCAGGAAAAACTGAAAATTTGATAACCTCATCATGGTTTAAAGCACAGTGGGAATCTAATGTTTATCTGCCAGATCAATTCCACTTTAATTCTCAAGCAAAACTTCCCTGAAGGGATTGACTTTTCAAGATTCCCAAGAAAATGGAGACAGTGGAGACACCAACTGTCTCCACTGGTTCTAAAAAATTTATCCACATATCAAACAAATCATCAAAAATTCATTTTAATTGTTCACAGTTTTGTCAAGTGTGTATCATGTACAAGAATTAGGTTATGTACCTTGGACTGCTTTGCTTAATGCAGTGATGTTACCCCAAACTGTACTAATAATGCATCTATCTTTTGACATATTTCAAGTTACATTTTTAATTATACCTCTTGTCATGAAACTTAATGGAGATATTAATTTCAATAAATGATGGAGAATGTTTTGCTCTTGACCCCTCATGAAAAAATAAAGTAAAATAAATATTAAAAAGTTTCCTATTGCAAGAAAATTTGGTTGGCCCATATCAAAAGGCCCTTTGATGGCTAAAATGTAGACTCAGCAGATTTGATTTCAAATTCTTACAAATTGATTATATTTGTAGGTTAATTAATTTATCTGAATGTCTGTTGCCTCAACCATAAAATTACTATAACTCAGAAATAATAAATAAGGATGTGTAGACAGAGGCCTAGCACAAAATTTGGCACACAGTTAAGTCCTCATTCCATGAAAAACTCTGTTGGAACTTGAAATATGGGCCTAAGGGGACCTAAGGAGATGTTTCTCTTAAGAGAAAATTCAGAACCCTGTGTCTCTGATTACCGTCAACAATGTAGTCAGTTTTTTCTGCTTCTCTCTGTTCACGTTCTTAATCCACATTATGAGATATTATTTATAATTCATGTGTCCAATTTTTTAAAACTATATTAAAAACTGAAACGCTGGTAGTACCAAATTAGAAATAAAGATGATAATAGCTCAAACCATTCCATTTCATGTCAGTCACACATTGGTGAAATTGCTCTATCATATTCTATGAAAATAGCTCTCAGGAAAAGGAGGATCGTGGGCGTATGACTTGGTACAGCACTGTGTTGGTTGTCTCCTAACATCAATGTCATGTAAAACACCATCAAAACAACCAGGTAATTCTACTATTTATCTTCAAAACGTAGCTCTTGGGCATAGAATGTAAATAAATAGATTCATTTAGGAAAGTCTAATTAACAGAGTTGAAAATGATTATGGTTTTTTTCTGAGTTTTGCAGAAAGTGGTTGTGTCTGTCTAGTGATACATGTGATGTTATTAGATGTGATTGAAATTTATCCAAAGTGGACTATGAGAAAGAAGCACAGAAAGCTATGGATGGCAGAATGAAAGTAATCTCTAATGTGCTGGACCCTTTTGATTGAGGGCTAATTGGGTTTTGTGGTTATTGTTTCTTTGCTTTTAATCTTCAGGTAGTCTTGGCCCCATTTTCCATCCTTTTTTTTTTTTTTTTTCAATGCTTCCTTCTAGTTACTCAAAAGTGAACCCTTTGGAAACTTCTAGTTAAAAAGGCCATTGGAATACTCACAAAAGACTGTCCACACATATGCTTTCCATGAAAAAAATTTATGAATATGGGATGTGGAGGGGGAGCTACATCAATGGATAAATCTCAGAAGGAGGCACCATCCTTACATACAAGTGACAGGCCAAATACAGTGAAGGTAGAAATATACTACAAAAACTTGTATATAAAATTAAACTGTAAGGAGAGTTGAGCAGAATCAGGCTCCAAACACCTTATAGGAGTGATAAGAACCCTATTAAGATTGCTCAAATGGAGAGGATGAGGGAGGGCAAAGGTAGCAGAGGGTAGGGAGAGTGGTGAAACTTAGGCATCTGTCCTGGGCTTTACACCTTCCTGAGCAGGTAGCCATGGCCACGAGACACCTACCTTACACCAACCTCAGCTGTAGGTGCCCTATAAGCAGAGACCAGAAACACTGCTAGGATTTTCTCTCTGGGGAGTCATGGTATGAGCAGAGTGGAGGTCTCAAAACAGCAAATTTCTGCTTACCAGATGAACACAGAGCACCACCTCAGGGCATGTCTCAGCAAGGTGGCTTTCAGTAAAGCCTTCCCTACTCCGACTGCAACTGAAGTTGCAACTGTCAAGATAAAACTAAATAAAACCCTCCTCTCTCCAAGCCTGCAAGTTTTACACAGGAACCCATATTACAATTTGTTAGAAGACACCGCAAATCCTAATACAGCAGAACAGTACGAAAAGTTGCATCAAAAATAATTATGCTCAAAGGAAGAGAAGCAATGTGAGGAATCATAATTATAACTCTATGGGAAAGCGATTCTCTCAATGTTTGTAACTGCTTCTTCATGTTCTATTTTTTTAGACTGTATACCCAATGGGTTTAAAATTTCAGTGCTTCCATTGACTAAGTGTATCCTTGGGCAAATTATTTTATTTATTTTATTATTTATTTATGTATTTATTTATTTACTTTATTTTTCTCAGTTTCCACACATTAAAGTGGGAATTGATTTAATCTACCTCACAACACTGTGTGAGGATTATTTGTTAAAAGCTTAGATCATTCCCTGGCAGTAATCATCAAAAAAGCATTTGTCGTTATTGTCATTCTTTTAATATTTGTTAAATTTAAAATAATAATTAAAAATAAATAATAATATATTATATACAATACAAATGTGTTGCAGAAAATTGGGATACACACAAAAGATATTGAAAAAATTGTGCGATCCTACCATATTTTGCAATACATTGCCTTCAAGTTTTTTTTAAGCCTATATAGTTAAGTATATACATGTTTATGTTACAAATTTGGGTGAGTGTATAGTTTTACCTCATATTTTTTATTCCAGTGTAATTATTCATAGCTCTGCTTTTCACTTTCCAAATATCCTAGTTTAGATGATAAGTTATATGGTCACCCTAGTCATATCATAAATATTCTTTTGAATCCTATATTGTATGTAATATCATATATTGGTTGTTTTTCAAAGCATATTATTCTAAAATGCATATGTAATCAAGTTCAAATCAATATATGGTTGAATCATATTTAACCAATTATACATTTTTAAATTGAGGAAATAATATTACCAAATGTAAACTACAATTCTCTTAAAACTAAATACTCTCATGGTGTTACCCCTATCTGCAGAGTAGAAAGTCCACAGACAGCACCAAATATGTGTAATTATAGATTATATAATTAATTTATATTTATAAAGCATCAAGAAATTTCAGACTATTCAATAAATTCTGTTGCAAAAATTAAATGTATTTTTAAACATATTACTCTTAATATAAAACTACATACTAACATAAATTTCAGATAGAAATATAATAAAATTGAATAGCTTAATTACTATTAATTCATTTCATTCTTAGGCTAAGGACAGCAGTAGCCCATAAGAACTACTTTTTAAAAAATAACTAATAGATTTGACTCTTTAAAAGACAAAACTTTTGTATGCTTCAAAAAATATCATAAATAATAAATCAAAGAACAATCTGGAAAAATTATATGATAGTGAATAGTTTATTATCCTTAAAATAGCAAACTCCTTCAAATAAGATTGAAATATTATAGTATTTCAAAGTGAGCAAAGGAAAATAATTAAAAAGTCACAAAGGTACAAATGAAACTGACCAATATACAAGTGAAAAAAGGATTCAATATTGCTGGCAATCAAGGTGCCATATAAAATATTAGTGGTATATAATTTTCCCTGTACAAGTAGCAATTAAAACAATACTATCCAGTGTTGGTAAAGAAAAAAGTAAAATCAATTTTACTTTTCACTCATGGAAATGTAAACGGATATAATCTTTCTGGAGGAAAAGTTATCAAAATATATCAAAATCTAGGAATTTATCCTCAAGAAATCATTTGGACATCAAGGTACAGAGACTTATGCATAATGGTTGTTAATCACCATAAGCAGGCAAAATTGGAAACCCACTAAACAGCCCTTCATAGATGACTGGTAAAATAATTTATGTTAAATCCTTGTAATGTATAACCTTTAAAAGAATAGTTTAAAAGAATATAAAATTAAAATTCTGTGGGAAAAAGCTCACAATATATTCAGTGGGAAGTAGAAGTTACAAAATACAGATAGTATAATCCTGATGGTGTTCCTTTCTTGGTTGTTGTTGTTAATTGAGACAGGGTCTCACTACATCACCCAGGCTGGAGTGCAGTGGCACAATCACAACTCACAGCAGCCTCGGGCTCCTGAGCTCAAGCGATCCTCCAGCTTCAGCCTCCCAAGTAGCTGGGACTACAGGTGCATACCACCATGCCTGGCTATTTTATTTTATTTTTCTAGAAACAAGGTCTTCCTATGCTGCCCAGGCTGATATTCAACTCCTGGGCTCAAGGAGTACTTATACCGTGGCTTCCCGAAGTGCTGAGATTACAAGCGTGAGCACCCAGCCAATCCTAATTTTGTAAGGGAAATGAGTATATTGTGTAATAAGATATGAATATTTAATTTCTGGTACCTCATATTTGATTAAGGTGTCAGTATAATGAATAATAGATAATGAAGTGTGAGACAAATCACCACACGCGGAATTTATAAAGGAAATAATTAGATAATCTAGAACCATTCCATAACACCTGATCTCCCTCTCTGACTTTGAAACTATAAAAAGGACAGAGGAGAGATGACAGAGAGGAAGTGTCATCTTTGATCCTGACAGTCTGGTGACAGAGGCTCCTGAATGCCCAGCTCTCCCAGGGCACGATGATACAATGTAGTGAGCATGTCCTGTGGACTAGCTGTAGACCACACAGGAGAACCGAGAACCAGTTGGGAGCTGTCTTCAGACCTGCCGAACAGGCCCCCTGGGAGGGCAGAAGAACATTCCATCTTCCCAGGTAGAGTAGGTAGAGTGGACCCCCAGTGAGCCAGGGCCAACAGGGAAGCTGCAGTTAGCAAGCTGGGCAGATAGACCCAAACACTCTAGCTGAAAGAGGCAAGGGCAGGTGTGCTTCCCTCTGGCCCTATGAGGCCTGCTTTCAACATAATGGTTAAAACCAAATACAAGTCTGGCACAGTGGCTCAAGCCTGTAATCCCAGCACTTTGGGAGATTGAGATGGGAGGATCTCCTGAGGCCAGGAGTTCAAGACCAGCCTGGGCAACATAGCAAGACCCTGTCTTTATAAACATTTTTTTAAAAAAGTAGCCGAGTGTGGTGGCAGGCATTTGTAGTCCCAGCTACCTGGGAGGCTGAGGCAAGAAGATCACTTGAGCCCAGAAAGTTGAGGCTGCAGCGAGCCAAGATCATGCCATTGCACTCCAGCCTGGGTGACAGAGCAAGACCCTGCCTCTAAAAACCAAACAAACAAATAAAAATGAATACCTATGTATGCCACAGAAAAAGTAGCAAATATTTGGAGTAGTATGCACAAATCGATTATCAGTGGTTATCTCTGAATCATGTACCCATAGGAAATTTTTCCTTTCTTGTAAATAAAATTATTTTCCTAGTATCTAGAAATCATGTGTTTGCATACATGATTGGTAAAAGATTGGTGTCTATATAATTTGAAAGGAAAGACTTGAAGATATTAGCAATCAAATATATAAAAATATACAACCTGACAGAATTAACGGGTTTTGTGAGATTCATGGTGACAAGGTCAAAATCAGATAATTTTCTGTTTCTCCTTCTCATGGCAAGCCAGAAAAACAGTAATAAGAGTGACAGATTTTACATATAAATCCATTCTGCTAACAATGTTTTTATGGCTCCTGGAAGGCAGAGTAGCTTAGCAGACTTAAGTATTCCCAGCAGATGCCCGTCTGGAAGACATACTCTTTCATCTGTATGGATTAATAGACCAGAGGAAAGTGATAATTAGTTTCTGCTTTGTGTCCTCAAGAATCTGTTTTTTCTCTATCTAATTTATTCATGGAAATGTCTTTCCCAGGACCAAGTTGCACCCCTCCACAGAAGGCCCCTCACACTCTAGCATAAATGATACCAGTGAAGTTGGGCAGTGTGCAGCTTGTATAACAGTTCACAGATACACATCCTGTGTGAATAGTTCACTGCAATCTTCTCTCCTAGAGAAATCCTTTCCTGAGTAACCCCAGATCTCTCCTTCCACTTTATGTGAACTTTTATTGCCCCTCCATTTTTATATTTCCTTAGCAATCATGTCTTTCGTGTGTCCTTATTTGTACTTCTTCATGCATTTTTATTTCCTCAGTACAACTGGAGATATTTGAGGCCAGGTAATAGGCTGCATGCTTTTTAATCTCTGGTAGCACCTGTCTCAGTGCCTTGTACAATGTGTAGTAATCAAGGTGACAGTTGAAACAACAAAAATAATAATGATGATAATAGATAATATTTATTGAGCTCTCACAATGTCCCAAGCACAACATGCTCTGAATGGAGTATTTTATTTCATCCTAGCAACAGCTATATATGTTACAGATTAGAATATCTTAATTTATAGAGAAGAAAGCCCAGGTTTATTAATGTTATGCAGCTT
Source organism: Pongo pygmaeus (assembly GCF_028885625.2). Taxonomy (NCBI): domain Eukaryota; kingdom Metazoa; phylum Chordata; class Mammalia; order Primates; family Hominidae; genus Pongo; species Pongo pygmaeus. The sequence goes on from NC_072381.2 coordinate 59,827,811, forward strand.
GTCCAATGTCAAACTATTAATAAGATTTTGAATGAGTGAAGGAAGAAAACATTTCAATATCTTGCAGACATTACGCCCTTTGTAGTCTGTAATTCAATGTCAATAAACACAGTTAACTACACTGAGTTTACTGATGGTAGATGCTATGGTCTGAAAGTTAGTTACGTGGAAACCTAATCCTTAATGTGGTGCTAGTAAGAGGCAGTGCCTTTGGGAGGTGATAGATCAGGAAGAAGAAATCCTCATGAATAGGATTCAAGCCCTTCCAAAAGATGCGCAGAGAGTTGTGTCATGGCTTCCAATGTAAGGACACAGAGAATGCACCCTCTATCAGAAAATTGCCCACAGCAGACACTGAACCTGCCAGCACTTTGATCTTGACTTCCTAGCATTCACAACAATGAGAAATAAATTTCTGTTGTTTATAAGCCACCCAGTTAATGGCATTTTTTCATAGCATCCCAAATGGATTAAGACAATAGGATCTGTGATTATTATTATTTGGATCCAAAGCATGGTATATGTTACATATGCTTAATTATCTGGGGAAATGAATGAATGAGTGAAGAAGTCCACTAGTTTGGTGGTGCACTGAACTCCCCTTCTGAATGGCTTGCAAGACAGCCTGCTCTATTGAGGGCCATCACTTTCTTTAAGCTGGATGCCCATGGAATTGTTCTACAGATAAAGAAACCAAGGTCCAAATAAACTGTGATTTGCCAAAGGCCACGCCACAAAGATCAGGTAGTCACAGAATTAGAACCAAAACCCTTTGACTTCCAATTCAGAGCACCTTCTGTTTCACCCTTTCACCTGACTGTTGACACACAGAACACATGTCCCTATATATTAAATACCATTGAGAAAGGCAAGAGTGCAGAACATGCGTCTTTTGGGGGAAAACTTTCTGTTAATAATCTTCAGGAAAATCTCCTTGTGTCTGCTTAGCAAATGCCTACCCAGGCTCCTGGCCCTACATTGGCATTCCCAGGCTGTTCTCAATTATTTTTTCCTTCACTGTGACACATATGACAAAGGGGCACCACTTTGCTCTGAGCCTGATGGTCTAGGCACTGGGAGTGACAATCCCTGGGAACATGAGGAAGCAGACCAAGCTTGGGCATGATTTGGTTGTCTCTGCAGGCCATTTGGAAGTGGGGCTGTGTTTATAAATTTATTTTCCTACGTGATGCCCTCTCTGGTGCTAGAACCACCCTCTACAGAAGATTGTTTTTTTCTTTCCTTTAAGGACTTGTGAAGTGGTTCTTCCTGGAAAACTGAGGCACACAAACCCAGTTTGGGCTGATGGGAAGTCTAAACCCATATCATCTTTTTCACTAGTCTTCCTCTGAATCACATACAGACCAGGCCCCTAGCATCTTTCCAGGTGCTGTGAGAACAGAGCCTGTTTCTAAGATGCAAAGAAACAAAGTGCGAATCTAAGTCAGCACGTATGAACACATGATGGAAGTGATGCTCCTGCCTTCCACGGAGGGGCTAGATGACTCCAAGTGTTTAAGCTGTATACACTGCATGCCAGAGCTTGAGCCTGCAGACTCAAGCCTGCCATCACAGCCAGGAACACGCTAAGTACTGGATTCTGACAGGGAGAGAAAGGCACAGGGTGGGGTAGAAACGGCTGCCTCCAGCTGTGTGTGAGGAGGCGTGCCCTTGCTTCCAATGGGCATCTTCTCTACCCCACTGCATTCTTTGATTCTGTTCTGAGTCTGTTCTCTGCAGCATCTCCCACGCTTCCATTGGCTGGTGATTATGTCAGGATCTTGATGGGAACTCAGCTTGGCATGTGCTCATGAGAGGGGAGATGGAGAAAAACCTTGGCTGGCTCATAGTTCTGACTGACACATAGTTCAGCTCCATCTAACTGTGCTTCAAGGCTGAGGATGGTAACTACCCTGGGTGGGAATGGGTAGTAAGGAAGGAAAACCAGGGCAGGAGTCTACAAGTCAGTTTCCGGGAAGCTTACTGCTGCTATCCCTCAGTGGGCTGGCAGCATAGGAGGCAGGGGGCAGAAATATGCCCTTCAAGAATGCCACAGTAGCTGATGCTGGCTCCTTCACAGAAGGTCACTTCCTCTTGACGCTGACCAAAGTCTGAGTCACTCACTACGTTCCTCCTGAACCCCTGCTTGCTATTCAGCCTCATGATCTGAATGCGACTTGTGGTACATTGAATCCATAGGAGGGTTTGATTAATCTGACAGATTGGTGCATCAGATATATTTACAAAAACTGTCACTGAAGCACTTTATAAGACTGATCCTCATAGGTAAATATGTTCCTGAATGGAGTTAGCTATAGGTTCTTGGGATTGAAAAGAGAGCAGAGGGGATGAGTTTTTGAAATAGTCTGAGGACCCAGCTCTGAACCACTGCTAAGACACTCAAGCCATTAAGGCTCTCACAGTGCCATCCTTGCACCATTTTCCTAAACGTAGGTCATTTAAGATTTTATTTTTAAAATTTAATGTAAAAGATACACATTTCTGACCAACTTTGCATTGCCTGGGAGAGAATAAAAGAGCAGCGGTTTCTCACCCCCTGCTAATAGGGATTTCACTCAGCAAAAGTATGCACTGGACAGACGAGAGAGAGGGAGGAAGGAAGGAAGACAGAATGGAGAGAAGAGAGGAGACAGAAGAGAAAAAAAATGGAGGGAGGGAGTTGAGTGGAAGCTTATTTCCTGAGCATACAGTCATTCCGAAGATATCATGAGCAGCAAATTAAACAATCCTTCAGCAAGAATTTTGACAAGGAAATTTCATTAGGGATTTAAATCTCCATGGAAGCTCAAGTTGCTGCATTAAGATATGAAAATTGTGCAAATATTGTTCCTTAGAATAATGTTTGCCGCAGGTCATTGAGTTTCAGTCAGTGGAATTTAGAGTGATAAATGTCCTGTTGAAAATAACTAGAGAAGGGAGGGCTCTAGTGGAGGGAGGAAAGCACCCTGCAATTGGGAGCTCAGGTCCTGGAGTCATTTGGAATGGAAGTTAAACTCTAGCATTAACTAGCTGTATGACCTTGAGCAAGTTTACTTAGCTTCCCTGAGGTCTAATTTCCTCATCTATAAAATGTGGGCAATTGTCAGCACTCTCCTTACTAAACTGTGATTGTGAGGGTTTAATAAAATAATCCATGTAAAGCCTTTGGCACAGTGCCTGGCACATGTATCATTTAAACGCATATTAGTAACAATTATAGTGAGGAATAAGGGAAGTGGGCTGACATTATCTGGCATTGACTCTGTCCATCTATACGATAACAATAATGCTTATAGGTATTATTGTTACCATTGCTCAAGTGAAAACCTGAGGCCTGGGAGCCAAATCAAATCTGCTAACGTCAGAAAAGGGTAAATGTTACACCAAATTCATCCCCATGTTTATATATCCACATGTTTTTCCCCCTCACTAATCTGCGGGGTCCTCAGAGCCTAAATCCTGTTTGCACACCTTTGTATTAACAGAGCCTGACCGATTAGGTGGCACTTGATGGATGCTCAGAAAATACTGATGAAATGAATTAATGATTACCTGAAGAAATGCACGTGTGCATGGATGAATGCAAGACATAATGCTTTTCCATTTAAGCTGTGTCTCAAGGACTCATCCATGGGCTCTCCGTGCTTATTCTTTCTTTTTAAATTTCAAGGAATTCTGGCATTTTGACTCACATAATGATATACCACTTTACAGAAAACTGGAGAAATAGAAAAACAATTTCATAAAATTCCACGTCCTTACAACATTTTAGTGTATTTCTTTTCTACATTTGAGCCAAAGTATGTTCCTTTTGCAATTTTATATAAAAATAATTTTCTATCTTGCAATTTCACTTCACAGAAACATTTTAGAGAGATATGGGTTTGGTTTTGTTTTGTTTTGTTTTGTTTTTTGAGACAGAGTCTTGCTCTGTCACCCAGGCTGGAGTACAGTGGCGTGATCTTGGCTCACCTCAACCTTGCCTCCTGGATTCAAGTGATTCTCCTGTCTCAGCCTCCAGAGGTAGCTGAGATTACAGGCACCTGCCACCATACCAGGCTAATTTTTGTATTTTTAGTAGAGACAGGGTTTCACCATGTTGGCCAGGCTGGTCTCAAACTCCTGACCTCAAGCATTTCTGCCTCCCAAAGTGCTGGGTTTATAGGCATGAACCACCATGCCTGGCTCACACAGCTGTAATTTTAATAGCAATTTAATAGAAATTGAAATAGGTTTTCAGGGACAGTGACTGTAACCATGGGACCATTTTGTTCTGTGAGGAGAGAATAGTCATTATGGTGACCCCATCCTCCACTCTTGCAGTGATGAACTATGATATCTAAATGGATGGTAAAATTTGATTAGATTGTTTAAAGAGATTTTTTACCCACTTTGTACCATATGCAAGGCCTTGCCCTTTGTAACCTGTACTGAATAGCTATTCCACAGCCATATATGAAAAGAAAGCAAAAAAGGAAAGAAGGGAGGGAGGGAGGAAGGAAGGAAGAAAGGAAAGAAAGAAGGAAGGAAGAGAGGAAGGGAGGAAGGGAGGAAAGGGGGAAAGGGAAAAAGGGAAGAAGGGAAAGAGGGAGGAAGGGAAGAAGTATTAAAGGAGACAAAATAATGAAGAAAGGGAAACAAATAGGAAAAAAGAAGGGATAAAAGCAGAAAAAAGAGAGAAAGAAAAACAAAGAAAAACTAGGTACATTAGGAAAAGTGGGGAAAAAAGAGAGAGAAAGAAAAAGAAAGAAATCAGCAAGCCCATTATTTTATGCAAGTTTCCTAATATGCCAAATATATGTCTCACACCATAACCATGAATACCCTTTCAGATGCCACCTTAGCAAGTGGCCCAAATCACTTGATAAATAAGATACCAAAAATTCCAGTAATACCATCCTCTCTGGGTAATTCCTAGAGAACTGTGCCTCACATTTCAGGAAATAGAGATATCCCTGTGGCAACCTTCACTTTTCTCAAGGAAAGCTAAATTTGCAAAGAAAGAGTAGTTACTGTATGGTGAATTGCTTCGTCAAGATAAAATAGAATTAAATTAAATTAAACAAAACCTTTTTCTTTCAAATAACTTTGCATTTACTTGAGTAAATGTAGCTAGAAATTCAGGGGAAAATGAAAATATGAATTTTGAAAAGATGTTGGAAGACGCCTAGACACATTCATTATGCAGCAAAACGCACAGACACAAGCAGGGAGACCTCTGTCCGTAGTCAGTACAAAATATTTTGCTGAAGTCTGTGTTCCGTATGTATGATATTCAGAAAACCATAACTTGGCCTTTACGATTGCAAAATGCCTATCATTATCCTCACTAAACTAAATTGCTGATTCAATGAAAATCCCCTTTTTTTAGTAATGATTCAATTCTAGTAGCTATTGAAAGAACAGAGAATTCTTTAAAGATAAACATTTCACATTTGACTAGATTTGGACATTTAAGCATAAAAGGTTACTTTTACTCATATACAAACAGAAACTAATGACTAGCCATATTTTTTAGTCTGCAAATTGTCTTCTTCCATGAATGGAGAAAAAATAATTTGTCCTTAGGACAGTAATCACTGATATGCAAATAGTGTTGCCAAAAATGGAGTTTTCAAAGTCTGCTTGAAAACTTCTTACATGATTTCGTACACGTTTTCTTACTTTAGTAAGGTATGGTTTAATACTATCATAAATTAACAACCAAAGCATAAGAAGCAGTATAATACTGTAGTTTCCATAACATTATTGCAGGTAAATAATAAGCTCTTTTATTTTTCTAGATCCCTGCTTTTGAAATGAGGTGGTAGGTGGCTGAGCAGAAGGAAAGCTAAGGAGGCCCGGGTTGTTGGGAGTTCCCAGCAGGGGTTGAAGGTGGAATCCGGAAGCCAGGCCTCATCATCAGAGAAGACCTAGACTGAGCCAGCTCTGAGGATGCTTTGAACATCAACATCTGCCACCAGCTTCTGTCCTTGGCAGCTTTCAGAGACACAAGACTGAAATATGGCTTTCAGCTGAGTTAACAACCATTGCTCAGAATAAAAGCTGCCTATATATTGCATTAGAGAGAAGAAAAATGCTTGACCTACTTGGATCCGATAAGATGGAATCAGTTTTCGGCAAAAATTGATCACAACGGACTCCTTGGTAGCCTTCTTTGCACCTGAGAAAAGGGGATAAATGACAAACATACACATGTGGTTGTGAAAGACTTAAGATTTCAACAAGTAAAATAGCCATCAATTACATAAATGTGAGAACAGTACATTCCTGCTTTTGTATTTTTTGATTCAGTCCGTTTCTGACTTCAACAGGCAGATTCTCAATTCTATTTCTTAGCCAAAAAAGGAGAAAACCAACAGTGTAGCTTTGCTTTTATAGTTTGATATGCAATATCTAAGGAGCAAATTGAATAGCATATTAAGATACCTCACAGCAATCTAAATAATGGTTCTCAAAATTATAATTCTGGATGCAGGTGTATTTTTCTTTATGCAACACACTGGTCTCTAAAAGGCATTTAGAAACATATTGCAAGTGCCATTTTCTGATAAAAGATATTTTGAAATATAATTGATCTATTATTGATTTTGGCTACTACTGATTTTGTTTCCATGTGTTTTATTAGCTTGTTCACTGTTAGTCCTACTTTTTTTTTTTTTTTTTTTTTTTACCTCTTAGTTATTCTTCCAAGTCAGTGTCACCTAACCACTTTGCCAGAAATAACAGCATTTTATCTGGCAAGGTCTGAAAGGCATCTCTAAACTCAGATTTTTTCTCTCTCTATTTTTCTCTTTTATATTCAGTAAACATGTGCAAAGTGTCTACTTTCTGCCTGGCATTGTACAAGCCAAGTGTCCTGAGGCGGGCACAATTTGGAGGCAAGGAATTTTACCGGAAGCACCAGCAATGAGGCATGCCCCCTCAGCCCTGCCAGGCCCCTGTCGGGTCTTCACATAGCTCGCTCAGTCAGGGCTGCTTGGCCGCCTCGGACAGCAGTGGATCATCAGCCAGCGGTTCCAGGAACAAATATGGCTACAGCGAGGCCCCAAACGCCTGGCTCTGAACAGCCTTGTTAAGTGGGGAGGTGGCATTTACTGGTCTGCTCGAAGCTTAATCTGTCATGCTCGAGTTCAGCAGGGAAGCATCCATTGTTGCTTATAGGATGAATCTGTCCTACTTAAGAGGAGGAAATAGTGCTGCTGGCATAAAAAACAATCAGATTTAAAAAACAGTTCTCTGCTTGTTAGAAATCTATGAAATTGACAAAAGAATTCAAAGAGGCCGTTCTGCCAAAAGACAGGAGCCATGAGTCGTGAGTTCTTTCCTTAGAATATGCTTTGTTTTCTGAGTGTAATAAGCTATTAAATAAGGTCTATTGCAAGGGGAGAAGCAACATTGAAATGCATCGAGGTAATTTTTCTACCTTTCATTGTGAGCCAAACTGGAATTCAGGTAATCGGGCAGGCTCTCTTCAACACCTTTTTAAGGCTGGCACTCTAGAGTGGATTTGGCAATTTTCCTTGTAGACTGAGAACAAAGACCTCCAATATATGGATATTCCAGATACCCAACATGTTACTGAAATGATTTTTTAAAGCATAAACATATTTTCATGACCTTTTAAAAATTCATTTATTTCACTTGAAATAAAGTAGGCATATCACAATAAGAGTCAGAAAATACTTTCTGTACTTTGTACTGAGGCACATTTGTCATAAAAAAAAATAAATTCTTGTTTTCTGAAAGCTGCCCTAATGCAATTAGCTTGTTCTTATTCAGAATTATCATACCATGGTGCTCTCATTTTCATTTCCCAATAATAATGAGTTATGTCCTGGGTATGTGCTATTGTATGCATTCACTTTTTGAAGATTTTATTTCCAATCTTTGTGAGAGATTTTAAGTACACTTTACTCTTTGTATCTTTATTTAATATAAGAGGAATATCCTAAGGAGATGGTGGCTTTTAAGGATAAGTGTCTTTTTGTTTTTGTTTTGCTTTTTAAGTGTTCTTTGTTACTTAAAATGCATTATTCTATTTGTGTGTGGGAAAGAAAAGAAATTTTCCCATCTTAAACTGATTTTCCATGAGTGCTAACCCACCCTGAGGTGCTCAGGCCTCATGGGGTATCAGGAAAATTGCATAGTGAGTACTTTCCTCCTGCCTCCGTACCTCTGTGCTGTAACTAATAAAGTGTGATGATGTTGCAGCAGCCTAGCCCAGGCTAGGAAGCCCCCACGGGCTGTGTGGCTGAGCAGGCAGCAAACCCTGTTCCTTTGTTAAGGAGGCAAGTCACTGCTAATTGACACCCAGTTTTAAGAATAACAAAGTAAAATTTCCATTAAAAATCGCACATATATCACCTTGATAAGTTCACACTCATCCAAATGTGAAGATGGAATGTTGCTAGCAGGTAATGCCAGTGAAGTGGATTGAATTTACTACAATGTTAAAGACAAGAAACAAAGAATAAAAGTTTTAAATGCACTTCTAGTGCATAGATTGAAGTTGGCAGACCTTCTGATAGTGTGTCAAGCATATCTTTTGAGAAATATTATTGCATTGCTTGTTTTTGTTTTGGTTTTTTGGGGGAGAGTTGAGTGCGTATTTGTTTGTTTTATTTTCTTTTTTCTTTTTGAAAGATACAAGAATAAGAAAAAATTCGTATAACAGAAGTGCCTTTCTGTTCACTTAATACATGACAAAGTTAATAACATTAAGAAGTACATGTGTAATCTTTAATGGGGAATATATGTTTTAAAAAACACAAATCTTGCCTTAACCAGGCTAATATTCTATTATCTTTCTTTTTTTAATTATTTTAAGTTCTGGGATACATGTGCAGAATGTGCAGGTTTGTTACATAGTTATACATGTGCCATGGTGGTTTGCTGCACCCACCAACCCGACATCCAGGTTTTAAGCCCCACATGCATTAGGTATTTGTACTAATGCTATCCCTCCCCTAGCCACCCACCCCCCGACAGGCCCCAGTGTGTGATGTTCCCCTCCCTGCGTCCATGTGTTTTCATTGTTCAGCTCCCACTTATGAGAGATAATGTGGTGTTTGGTTTTCTGTTTCTGTGCTTATTTCTCAGCTTAGTGAGAATGATGGATTCTAGCTTCATCCATGTCCCTGCAAAGGACACGAACTTATTCTTTTTTATGGCTGCATAGTATTCCATGGTATATATGGGCCACATTTTCTTTATCCAGTCTATCATTGATAGGCATTTGGGTTGGTTCCTAGTCTTTGCTATTGCAAATAGTATTGCAATAAAAACACTTGTGCATGTGTCATTATAGTAGATATTCTATTATCTTTCTACTCTGTATTGCTTTCAAAGCTCCACTCAATCTGTCCAGTCACTGTTCTTTGTATTTCTTTATCCCTTAGAAGCCTGGCATTACAGAAATTATATGAAAAATCTCAATGTTCCCCAGTTGTTTTACAAAACAGGGAGTATGCTCAGAAGCACAGCCAAAGTTGATAAACATTGTGTAAAAAAATGAGAAAATCATTATCCACGGTGACATAACCATAGAGCAAACTCAGTTCACAAGAGCCGAGACATTGTAATTGTTTTTAAAAAAGTCTTCAATTCTAAGTGTACATCTACTTTGAGATAAAGGATTTGTTACATTGGAAACCAGTAAATTTCTTTCTTTCTTTCTTCCTTCCTCCTTCCTTCCTTCTTCCCTTCCCTTCTCTTCTTTCTTTCTTTCTTTTTTTTTTTTTTTTTTTTGAGGCAGGGTCTTACTCTGTTGTCCAGGCTGGAGTGCAGTGGCTAGCTGCAGCCTTGACCTCCTAGACTCAAGGAATCCTACAGACTCAGCCTCCTGAGTAGCTGAAACTACAATTGTGCACCACCATACTCAGCTATTTTTTTTTTTAATTTTTTGTAGAGGGGGGTTTTTCTAGATTGCCTAAGCTGGTCTCAAATTCCTGGCCTCAAGCAATCCTCCTGTCTTGGCCTCCCAAAGTTTTGGGTTTACAGGTGTGAGCCACTGCACTTGGCCTGGAAACGAGTAAGTTCTTGATCATGTTATTTGTTTTGTTTTTCTTCCACATTTAAAAGGCTGTAGGGAAGGGCACAGTTGAGGAGACCATGTGCAAAGCAGAGTAGAGCAGGTAAGTGGTGGAAGAGATGGTAAGACAACACAGAATAAGAGTGATTGGTCCCTCACAATGGGAGGGAGGGAATGGGGAGGGGGCAGGAGTCTTTCTGAGCCCAACTGAAGTAACAGGTTGATAAGCCTCAGGGCCAAATAGAGGCTCAGGACCTTCCCTTCCCCACAGCAAAGCTTGCCTTAACTAGGTTGATATTCTATTACTTTTCTACTCCTCATTGCTTTCAAAGCTCCAATCACTTGGTTGTGTAGGGAGTTGTGTAATTTCAAAGGCAGATATCACTATTTCTACTCTTGACATCCTTGGAGCTTTGCCCTCACCCATCCCACCTGTCCAGCTGTACCTGAAATAAAAAGCACTCCCTTCTATCATTGTTTTCTCTTCTACATTGTCCCCAAGGAAAAGGCCAGTGGCTGGGTTTAAGTAAAGAGTTTTAAAAGGCAACAATTGAGCCAGAGAAAAGCTAACAGTACCAGCAAGGATGAGACAATACAAGATCTGTGATCATTGGTTGAAATTCAGTACTTGTTTTGCTTGGTGTGGTAAAGCAGATTGAGCCACATATCACCCAGGCTGGATGTGGAGGACCCTAAGGAAGAGACTTAAAATGGTCAGGTCATTCACTTGCTGATGTTCCCACAGAAATGATCATCTTTTGGCCAGCTAAAAGTGATTATCCTGGTCACCTGGCCACACTGCTAACTTCAGAGCATTCCCATCTCTACAATTCCCATCTGCCAGTGTCTTTCAGCCTATTTCCTGAATAACAACTAAGTTACGGCTTATAATATGACAATGAGTGAAAAATTGAACCCCCAGTTGTAATCAGCAGCCTCCCTACATTTCCAGATCATTCTTCAATTTCTCCTTCTTCCTCTTGTTAGGAAAACAAAACAACACAGATACAAAAACAAGCAACACTAACATGGTTCTATTGAGAGAACTGTGCTACTCTCTTTCTCCACATCTGTGGATTTCCTGGTCATTTACTCAGTGACGAAAGGTGTTATTATTGCTTCACTGTCACACTCTCCAATTCTACTCTGTCCTCATTCTTAGGGACTTGATTATCTACATAGATAGCCCAGTCAACATATGGTTGCTTAGCACCTGTCTTCCTTATTAATATCATGATGATTAAGAGGGATGGTTTATATTATGGCTTTCCCATTTAGTTGTATGGGTGTATTTTAGGAAAATTATTTAATATCTTTGTTTCTCAGTTTCAACCCACCCCAAAAAATGAGATGGTATTAGGAAAGGAGAAAAACAAGCGCAGGTAGCTGATATTATATACAATTGCATTTTAGTCATTTTTATGCCTAGGAATCTTATACTCTGTATCTGCAAAAATGGATTTTATATAATTTATAGAGACAAATATATGAAGAATACAAATATGTTCAAATGTTTGCTCCAATTCCTGCATAGTGCCTGGTCTCTTTATAAATGCTATAGAAGGTATACACGCTTTCTTCTTTGGACCTTGATTTTAGACATAAAGTTTTAACTAGCCAAAATCAATTAGCTTCACAAGGGAAATGGTTGTAGACAAACTATATGGTTTATTTCCTGATCGTGACAACTTTTATTCATAGGAAAAAAATGGCCTTTACTCTTTGGTGTTACAGGAAAATAGAAACATGATCAGTAATATACACGCCTGCCAATTTAACAGGGGCTATTAAATGCTAATTTGAAAAAGGAACAAACCCTCCAGATATTCTTCTCTCTCTTCTGCCAATTCTCCTCAGCCTCAGGGTCAGTCCTTGGTTGGGGAAAATGGAAAGATCGTCTGGCATTTCAAGTTTACATTTGAGAGGCAAGGTGGTCTGGAGCTCTGCCTGGTTTTGAAGCCTGACTGCTCTGCCTTTTTGTGCCTCCTTTCTTTATTTGTAAAATGGAGATAACAGCAGCCACCCCCTGGATTTATTATTAGGAGTAAATGATACAATACTTGTGGTGCATGATAAGCATTCAAGAAATGTTAGTTTTTAGTATTATTTGAATTTGAAAGCATCATCCCAGCTTTTCAACTGAAGAAACAGAGACTGAGAAAGGTTAAGTATATTACCCCAAAACCACACAGCCAGTAAGTACTTGAACTACATACAAACTCAGCTGGGATTGACCTTAAAGCTGTTGCTTTATCTGTGGTACCTTCTGGCATTCTATATGGAAATTCAGTGGAGACACAAATTGCCATATACCTAACCACCTTTCCCAAGATTAGGATTTAAAAATATGGCCCAAATATCATGAACTAAAACCATGATTTATTTTAAAAATGAAAGACCTAGATTTGTAAATTATTCTCCAATCTAAAAATGTTCTTAAGCAAACCATATCACAGCCATTGGTTAGTGATTTAAAGGCATACTTCCTGAGCTTTATAATTTAAGAGACACTCATCAACTATGGGTAAGAAGACTTCAGGTGAATTGTCACTAAAGAATGATAATGACATTTCTTTTTTTATGACATAAAAATTATATATATTTATAATGTACAACATGATGTTTTAATGTTTTAAAACATGATGTTTTGAAATATGTATTCAATGTGGAATGGCTAAATCAAGCTATTAACCTATATTGTACCTTACGTTATTTGTGGTGAGAACACTTAACGTCTACTGTTAGCAATTTTTCAGGTATATAGTACATTGTTATTAACTATAGTCATAACTATATTATGCAGTAGATTTCTTGAAATTATTCCTCCTGTGCACTGCCGGTGGGAATGTCATTAGTAAAGCCATTATGGAACATAGAATGGTGATTCTTCAGAAAATTTGAAATAGAAGTACCATACGATTGAGCAGTCCCACTACTGGGTACATAGACAAAGGAAATAAAATTAGTATGTGGAAGAGATATTTACATTCCTACGCTTATATCAACACTATTCACAATAGCCCAGAAATGGAATCAACCTAAACGTTCAGCAACAGATGAATAGATAAATAAAATATGGTATCTACATATACACAATGGAATACTATTCAGCTTTAGAGAAAAAAAGGAAATTCTGTCATTTGTGACAACATGAATGAACCTGGAAGGCATTATGTTAAGTGAAATAAGCCAGGCACAGAAAGACAAATACCATGTTATCACTTACATGTAGAATCTAAACAAGTTGAACTCACTGAAGCAGAGAGTAGAATGGTGATTACTAGGAACTGGGGCTGGATAAGGACTGCAGAAATATTGGTCAAAGACTAATGACATTTTCTTTTTTGAGACAGAGTCTCTCTCTGTAACCCAGGCTGGAGTGCAGTGGCACGATCTCGGTTCACTGCAACCTCTGCCTCCCAGGCTCAAGCAATTCTCCTGCCTCAGCCCAGTAGCTGGGACTCCATGCATGTGCCACCATGCCTGGCTAAGTTTTGTATTTTTAGTAGAGATGGGGTTTCACCATGTAGGCCAGGCTAGTCTTGAACTGCTGACCTCAAGTTATCCGCCTGCCTCAGCCTCCCAAAGTGCTGGGATCACAGGCGTGAGCCACCTCACCCAGCTTCCAGTGATATTTCTTGACTGCAGACTACCCTTGATTTAAAAGCCAAAACCAAAACCAAAATGAACAAACAAAACACAGGATGGATTCTCAGCAAGGAAAACTGAATTGCCCAGTGTCAAGGAGATGGGAAATGTAGGAGCCAGAATTTCAAACGAGGCCTCAGTCTAAATGCAAAGTGTATTCTGGGTGGACAAAAACATTTCTAGCTAAGGATCTACAGCCTAGAGTTATTGGCTCAAAAGGTATTAATGGTGGGAGAGCGCATTGCTTTCCCCAGCCACTCATCACGGAAACTGAGATCTAAGTTTGACTATGGAGAATTTTGTGACACTGATTAAAGAATAAGGTTTCTTTTGCTGAATTGAGAATTTAATTAAGAATTCTTATTTAAAAAAGAACACTAATTAATACAGGAAGATCTTTAAGTTAATCACTTGGTATTAAAATTACCTACAGACTGGCTATAGGCACAGCCTTTACAAAATCCTCTTAACTATAATTGAAAGAATCTAAAATGGGATTATTTTAAATTTCAGAGTAATGGCTGCTTTAGAACTCTTGAAGGTTTTCCAATGTGTTGTCAATAGATTTCAAATATATCATACATTTTTTGTCTGATGCAAGCGTTGCTTAAAATGTCACTCTGACATTTCTTGCTAATGGAATTGTATCTTAAATTTTAAGAAAATGTAGGGATTGGCCAGGCACGGTAGCTCACACCTGTAATCCCAGAACTTTGGGAGGCTGAGGCGGGCGGATCACGAGGTCAGGAGATCGAGACCATCCTGGCTAACACAGTTAAACCCTGTCTCTACTAAAAATACAAAAAATTAGCCAGGCATGGTGATGGGCACCTGTAGTCTCAGCTACTTGGGAGGCTGAGGCAGGAGAATGGCCAGAACCTGGGAGGCACAGCTTGCATTAAGCCGAGATCGCGCCCCTGCGCTCCAGCCTGGGTGACAGGGCGAGACTCCGTCTCAAAAAAAAAAAAAAAAAGAAAGAAAAGAAAATGTACGGATTTTCCCTTTAGCAAAGTTTAAATTCAGAAGTAGATGGAGGCCAATTCATCATAAAATTGCTATGTTTTTTACGTGTGAATTTAAAATCATTTGCCCAAATCCAGGTGTTGTGCTGCATGCATCACTAGTTGAGCCATAAAAAAGGAAAAGAAAAAGAACAAGTTCAAGTTTGATGAGTTAAAAAATATAATAACAAATGAGTTTGCTCAACTACAAGGTCTTCTCAACCAGGCATTGAGTATCAGGGACTTGTGTCCAGCAGCTAGCCATACACTTCATTGGTCACTTTTAGTACCTGGGAGACAGCAACCCATTCACATCAATTTTTTACTTCTAATTATGACACATTTGTTCTTGGAGAATCAGAGGCTAAGGAATTCTCACATCAGTCTGAATAAACATTTGGTCTTTATAGAGATTTCTGCCTCTACTTAGTCATGAGCTTCACCTCAACCTCACCACCTCATTAACAAAACTAAAACACCTAACATGGGCATGAATACTCTGTACACTTAAGGGTGCATGGCGATGTTCTCCAGAGCAGCTATGTGGGAGGAATCACGCATTCTGTCTAACTTAGCTTTGATTTTACCACATCTGGTATAAAAAAATCTATTTTTAGTATAAGAATGTAAATGAGACAGTAATATGGTGGCCCCTTGGAGGAAAGTCTTAATAATTTTAATATCATACCAGAGGTAATAAAATAATAATTGCCCTTATGAAGAAGAAAAGGTTTAGAGGGGCAACAATGACAGGTTGTTGGAAGATGGATGAAATTTTGCTTCATGTCAATTTGAGGAAATGCAGTGTTACTGACTTCTTAGTATACAAAAGATCTATTGTGAAAAATGTGAGATTCTAGTTTTCAAGGTAGGTAGCCAGTTATGGAGGAAAAGGCATGTCTTTGGCTGCAGGATGCTCTCCAATTCTGCCACTTAGAAGGGTGATGGAGGCCTGTGATTAACCTCTCAGAAGTCTCACGTGCTCCTTTCTAAATGGGGTTACTGAATCTTGATTTAGTACATGCTCTGTGTACCTTTACACACACTCACACCCTCACACACACACACAAACACTGCCCTTACTCCTTGTAAATACATCCAATAATCAAATAATTTAGGTGGATTTAGATGCTAACAGCAAAGTCAGAGGACAGTCAGGCTATCTACCCCATTTGTCTACTTAATTAAATGTTCTCATCATTTAATATTTTTCAGCCAATAGTAGGCTGGGTTCATTGTCACATCTACCCCCCATGATTTCTCTTTATTGTTCTGATTTATGATATGTTCAAAATTGAGAGATTAGCCAATCATAAAATTTGATGTTTAAGGGACAACCATTGGGAGATTCCTTCACTTGTCTCTACTTGCTCAGAATCAGAAGAGTAATTGACTGACATGTCCAGACTAGAAAGGTTGTATTAGTCTGTTTTCACCCTGCTGATAAAGACATACCCAAGACTGGGAAATTTACAAAAGAAAGAGGTTTAATGGACTTACAGTTCCACATGGCTGGGGAGGTCTCACAATCATGGCAGAAGGCAAGGAGGAGCAAGTCACATCTCACATAGACGGTAGGAGGCAAAAAGAGAGCTTGTGCAGGGCAGGGCAACTCCCATTTATAAAACCATCAGATCTTGTGAGACCCATTCACTACCAGGAGAACAGCATGGGAAAGACTCCCCCCCATGATTCAATTACCTCCCACTGGGTCTCTCCCATGATGTGGGAATTACGGAAGTTATAATTCAAGATAAGATTTGGGTGGGGACACAGCCAAACCATATCAAAGCTAATGACTATGCTTGTTAGATCTCAGTTCAGCAAGAAACATAAAACTGTGCCCTAGTAAGACATCCTAAAGTTACTATATAAATCAGGTTGGGCTGCTATAACAAAATAGACCAGATGGCTTAAACAACAGATATTTATTTTCCCAAATTTCTGGAGACTAGGAGTCCAAGATTCAGGTGCAGCATGATTGGGTTCTGATGAGGGATCTCTCCTTGGGTTGCAGACCCCACCTTCTTGCTGAGTCCTCACCTAAAAGAGATTCTCTCTTCTTATAAGCCCACAGTGCTACAGGATTAAGGCCCCATCCTTGTGACCTCATTTAACCTTAATTTTCCCCTAAAGATCCTATCTCCAAATACAGTCTCATTGGGAGTTAGGGCTTCACCGTGTGAATAGCAGGGTAGGGGCAGTGCAATTCAGTTCACAGGAGTTACCAAGTCGGGGAACCTAATATCTACAGACTAGCAAAGACTAGAACGTGAATTCTACTATATGTAGGGTTGCCAGGTAAAACACAGAACACCTGTTCACATCTGAATTTCAGATAAACAACAATTTTTTTGTGTGTGTCCTAGAAGGAATATTTGAGACATATTTATACTAAAAATGCATTCATTGTTTATCTGAAATTCAGATGTGAACAGGTGTACTGTGTTTTATTTGCTAAATCCATCGATTTTACCTATGTTGGAATACAATCATCTGAATAGTCACGGTAGTAAGAACTATTAACAGGAACACCTAAAATTTAATGTATACTATTTTTCCTATAACGATATCCCATTCTGATCAATTTAGCTATCTCTTGTTTTAAGGATAAGGCACTTGGGGAAAATCATACTTCCTCTATACATCACACAAGGTATATAGTGAGCTCACGTAGTATGCAAGGGTAGAATATGAATTTCAGTACTGACTTCTTAAATAGCCAAAGCACTGAAAGCTACTTCAAGAATAAGGTGATGGTCAAATGAAGAAACGCTGGGTGCAGGTTTCTGACTTGATTTGGTGAATCGCCAGCTAAAACTTTGCATAAAATCTGAATAAACCATACCAGCATGCTGGCCAGAAGCCCAAGAGAGAAGGAAGGAAGAAAAGACCTATGTTCCTGCTTCATTCTGTATCTCACTTGACTCAGGATAATTTTAATACTGAGGCTCTTACATGCTATTGAATTTGAAAAGCAGTGAATACAGATGTGTAACAGAGGGCAATGATAACCTAAAATCACAGATAAAACACAAGAAGAGACTCATCTGGAGGGTGGTAATGTCCTTTTTGGAAAGCTCTGTTCTCAGAAGGAGAGAGTGTGTTATCCACAAGAGATCAAAGAGGTCAGACTTCTCTGCCTGGGTTGTATAGGTAATTCCCTGAAGCAAAACAGTACATACCTTGATCAGGAAGAGTGAAAAGAAAATAAATCTGGGAGATAAGTCGCATTTAAAAGGCATCCTTATGATTGACATTATAAAGGAGAGACAGAGCTCATTAGCAAACAACTGATAAAACCACTTGCAGCATGCTTCAAAAAGAAGTGGTAATAATTATTGTCTCTCTAAAAAAGGGGGCAAAGTGTCCACAGGATGTCATTCAGGAACCTGTTTGCAGACATCACAGAGCAAGCTGAAAAAAGTCCCACAGCTTTCTGATTTAATTAAGTGAAGAAGGCAAAATAAGACTTTTACAGCTCACATGCCTGAATCATAGAAGGTTCTACATGAAACATGATTTTTCTACAAGGCATTTTAGAAACCCCTAGAGTTGCCAAACCCTCATTCAACAGCATAATTTTCCCTATTTCTCCCAGGATATTGTACAATCAACAACTAACAGGGTGCAGCATTTCTGCCGGCTAAAGGAAGTGGGCAGCTTTGATCAGAATTCACAATAATATATCCCCTTTGTGTGGTAAATGATTTACTGCTGAGGATAAATGGATACAATCTTTCATTATGTATGACATTCATCAGCAACAAGGAAGCTTTGGACTGAATGGAAAGTGATTTCATATTAAAAGCCTCATGTACCTCAGACTGAGATGAAAGGGAGGTCTGGTCTTAAAAAAAAAATAGCATAGGCTTATAGGTTTAAATTGGCGCTCAGTCAAATATAATTGTTATTGTAAGTTTGAAAATTTGTTGGGGGAAAACCGGGAAATTATATAACTAGAGCAATCTTAATTTTATACAAAAATTTCTGTTTCTTGTCTTTTTTTTCTGAAGCTATTTATTTACTTATTCATCAATTCATTCATTTATGCTTTTATTTTTTTAAATTTTTTTATTTATTTACTTTTTTTTGAGATGGAGTCTCGCTCTGTCGCCCAGGCTGGAGTGCAGTGGCATGATCTCAGCTCACTGCAACCTCCACCTCCCAGGTTCAAGCGATTCTCCTGTCTCAACCTCCCAAGTAGCTGAGATTATAGGTGTGCGCCACCATGCCTGACTAATTTTTGTATTTTTGGTAGAGATGGGGTTTCGCCATGTTGGCCAGTCTGGTCTTGAACTCCTGACCTCAAGTGATCTGCCCGCCTCGGCCTCCCAAAGCGCTGGGATTACAGGCGTGAGCCACCATGCCTGGGCTATTTATGTTTTTAAAGACAAATCATTAAATCTTATGTTTAAAATTTATGGTATTTTCCAAAGGCTTCAGGAATTATTACACATTTGTAGACTATCATTCTATTTCTTTTTTTCCAAGTCAAAATTATCTTTATTGGCAAAATGTTTTATCATTTCAACATGGATTTACATTAATGATACAAATATTTTTCAAATATATTTTCTGTTTGCTTTCTGATAATTTAAACTTTATTTTAGATTCAGGGTGTACATATGCAGGTTTGTAACGTGGGTATTTTGCATGATGCTGAGATTTTGGGGTGCAATCGACCCTATTACCCAGGTATGAAGCACAGTACCCAATAGTTAGTTTTTCAACCCTTGCCCCTCTCCATCCTTCCCCTCTCCAGTAGTCCCCAGTGTCTATTGTTGCCATTTTTATGTCCATGTAAACCCATTGTTCGGTTTTCATGGGTGAGAGCATGCAATATTTGTTTTTCTGTTTTTATATTAATTTGCTTAGGATAATGGCCTCTAGCTGCATCCATGTTTTGTGAAAGACATAATTTTATTCTTTTTATGGCTGTGTAGTATTCCATGATGTATATTACCTCATTTTTCTTATCCAATCCACCGTTGATTGGCACCCAGGTTGATTCCATGTCTTTGCTGTTGTGAATAGTGCTGTGATAAACATGCAAGTGCATGGGTCTTTTGGTAGAACAATTTATTTTCTCTTAAATATATATATACTAGTAGTGGGACGGGTGGGTTGAACAGTAGTTCTGTTTTAAGTTCTTTGAGAAATCTCCAAACTGCTTTCCACAGTAAGCCCTGTTTCTTAACTATACTATTATCCTCAATTAAGTGTGTCATGAAGACCAACTTTGGAAACTGAGAATAATGATAACATCAGGGAGGAGACAGAAGAAGTGGGTTGTGGAGTAAATGACTTTCATTCTCATTATCAGTAGAAAATCAATGCTCCATATCTAAAGCAGATAAATCAAGAAATAGAGGCTTAGTGTGCTATTTATATATGTGAAATTAACAACCAGAAAAACCACAAATGAAGTGATTTAATAAGCTTTCCTGTGTGTGTTGGGCTCAGGGTGTGAATGAGGAGATTAGGGGTGGGGGCTTAGAGCAGAAAAATAGGTCCATAACTGATTGCTTTTCATTATGAGCACATCTATATTTTTTTGCATCTTTAAAACTAAAAAATACACTTAATGATGATGCAATATAAGATGGATCAAATAGTTTTAATAAATATTGCACATTCTTTGCTTTGTTGACTATGACCCATTTATAATGTCTCATCTTCCTTTGATTTTCAATACCAAGAATCGCTCAATATTATAGCGTATCTTAGACACAAAAATACAATATTCAAATTAAAGTGGATAGATGCAAGTGCAGGTTTTGTCTCAAATATAAACATTTTCTAATACCATGGAATTGTGGAGATAGAAGAAATAATAAAGAGCATGTTTCAACAAAGATGAGGGACTTACCTAAGACATCAAAGGGCAGAAGGGTTCAAACAACAACTAGGCCCCACATGTTGTGTTTCTAAATTCAATGTACTTTCTCCCATTTTATACTTTCTCTTAAAAAGCAAAGACTTATTCCTGAATTCCACACACCATCCCTGATGCCAAATTTTTCTGAATCTTTCCAATGAGAACATATGTTCTCATTGGAAAGCAGTCAGCACAATTCAACTGTCTAGAGTTTGGGTAACGTGTCCCCTCCCATTTTTTTTTTTTTTTTTTTTTTCTTGTAACAAAGCAAGGTCAAAAAGAGGTAGCAATATCAAAGTCACTAGCTTGGGCAAGGTTGCATAATGAGACATACCATTCTAAATCTGAATGTCATGTGGAAACTGGGCAAATTACACAAACACATGTGTAAGGATAGGTAAGCTACAAAAGGCACCGTAGGGGATATTCTTTCAAATACTGATATGCATAAAATTGTTGACCTTTCATTAAAACAAAGAAGGACTGGGTGTGGTAGCTCACGCCTGTAATCCCAGCATTTTGGGAGGCTGAGATGGGCAGATCATCTGAGGTCAGGAGTTCCAGAAGAGTCTGACCAACATTGTGAAACCACGCCTCTGCTAAAAATACAAAAATTAGCCAGGTGTGGTGGAGGGCGCCTATAATCCCAGCTACTCGAAAGGCTGAGGCAGGAGAACTGACAGAACCCGGGAGGTGAAGGTTGCAGTGAGCCAAGATCGTGCCATTGCACTCCAGCCTGGGCGACAAGAGTGAAACTCTGTTTCAAGACCGGGCGCGGTGGCTCACGCCTGTAATCCCAGCACTTTGGGAGGCCGAAGCAGGCGGATCACGAGGTCAGGAGATCGAGACAATTCTGGCTACCACAGTGAAACACCGCCTCTACTAAAAAAAAAAAAAAAAAAAAAAAAAAATTAGCCAGGCGTGGTGGCGGGCACCTGTAGTCCCAGCTACTCGGGAGGCTGAGGCAGAAGAATGACGTGAACCTGGGAGGCGGAGCTTGCAGGGAGCGGAGATCACACCACTGCACTCCAGCCTGGGTGACAGACGGAGACTCCATCTTAAAAAAAAATAAAAGGGTGAAACTCTGTTTCAAAATAAATAAACAAACAAAAACAAATAAATAAAAATAAAAAACAAAGCAAAATGCAACCTGGAACAAGTAAGTTGGCAAAAATTAAGTAGATATCCATATACAGTAAATTCAAAGTGAAATTCAGAGGAATATTATTTAACTGGAGTGTTTGACAAGTTGAAATGGAATCTCGGAAGATGAGCAGTGACTTGAACTCAATAAATACATGGTGATTAGTTTCTGCTAAAAGAGAGAGAGATTCAGTTAATCAAGTGATGGGTGATATATATATATAATACTCCTATATATGTGTTTTACTTAGGAATAAATTGACCAGGGAGTGCTATCAGAAAGAACTTCTACATCTTGCCGAGGAATAGATGAAGAAAGAACCAACCTCCTTGAAGACCCATTCTATGCAATCCCCATGTGCTGAGAGCATTACAAAGGTTAGGTAAAGTAACCCTCATGACACTGTTGAGAAGGAGATGTTGTCACCACTATTTTATAGGTTTAGAGATTGAAGTTGAATCAACCTCGGTGTTCTAGGGCACATGAAAAGCATGTGTTAAAGCTTGGATTTGATTTCAACATTAAACCAACAATGGAGACTTATGTTTATTTCTCTTTCTCTTGTTGCTCTTGAGCACTTACATAGTGTTATGCATACTTCTTAAGTGCTCTATTTTATTATTAATTTGTTTGTTTTGTTTTTTTTTTGAGACTGAGTCTCACTCTGTCACCCAGGCTGGAGTGCAGTGGCGCAATCTCAGCTCACTGCAACCTCTGCCTCCCAGGTTCAAGTGATTCTCCTGCCTCAGCCTCCCAAGTAGCTGGGATTACAGGAATGCGCCACCACACCCAACTAATTTTTGTATTTTTAGTAGAGATGGGGTTTTGCCATGTTGGCCAGGCTGGTCTTGAACCCCGACCTCAGGTGATCAGCCCATCTCGGCCTCCCAAAGTGCTAGGATTACAGGCATGAGCCACCGTGCCTGGCCTTAACTATCTTTTGAGGAAAGTCAAGCCTATCATTTTAGACTTATTGTACAGATAAAGGTTAAAGTAAGACCATGAGTTTAATGATTTCCTACAGTCATTTAATGCACAGTTAAGTCAATCTGAAAATGTCTAAAGGAAAATTACAGTGATATTTAATATAGCTTTAGATTTAATATGTACTAATATCCTAATCTCTCGATTCATATGCTCACTCAATATTAAATATACTGAGAAAGCAAGAGTTGGTATACCCGGAAAACAGAAACCTCTTTAAGTATCTGAAATGAGAAAATTTAATAAAGACAATTGACTACACAGGTGAAGAAGTGGCAAGAAGCTAAGCAGGGGATGATAAAGTAACAGGAATTGGCAACAGCATGCAGCCATTCTCATCCCTAGGCTGAAGGCAGAAAGGGAGACGTCTGAGTCACAGAGACTAAAGTAAAACCAATGGGTCTATCAGACAGGAGCTGAAACCCTAGATGAACCTAGCTGCTGTTGGAAGTGAACCAGAAAAACAGACAAAACAGAAAGATAGAGAGCCTTCACATTTAGTGCTTCCTACTGGCCAACTCCCCTCAAAGCCATTGGTCAAGAGAGCCTGAGAAATGTGGTGCTCTGAAATAGGGAACAGAATAGAAGGGCCAGGACATGGATCTAAGAGCACACAGGTTTACAGATCAGCTGGCTTGGCCATATATTCTATATAGCATACATTAAGGTATACATCTTTATCTATAGAACATAAACACTCATGCATGTTTTTGTAACACTAACAGCAAAAGGTTTTTCCCCTAATCATTCCACATAGTAGAGATATTAAGTTTATCAAAACTAGAATAGCAAACCTCTGCATCCATCTTTTTTGGAATCTACACTATTACTTCCAATACACACACCTCCACCACAAACACTCTCACCCTCACACAACTGCATGTGCACAGGTATACACACTCCCATTCACTACTTCCTCACAGCACTTTGGGGAGAGTGATTTATCCCCTCTGGGCACTCATTTCTTCTATTGGCCCTGGTCTGGTGCACAAAAGACAGCCATGCCTACTCATTACTTATAAAGCTCATAAACTTTTTTGAAGATACAAAGCTCTAGTTTTTTCATTCTGTGCCTTGGTTTTAAATAAAGAAAGCTACATTATATAAAGGTTTCTGGGGGATTTATTACCACACCTCGATCTAAAAAAATGTGCACTACAATTACAACTTTAATGACCTACTCTAAAACTTCCCTAGGCTACAACATAATTAGTCGATTTTATAATTAGTACTTTGGAAAAAAATCATTTGTCAGAAGTAAATAAGAAGTGACTGGGGCTCTTGGAATTAATCTACACCATTTTATGTAGAAACGGCAGAAGTCATATTCATCAAGTGCCTACAATTTTCCAGATTCTGTGCTAGACACTTGACATAATTACCTACATATTCCACCCTGTGTTGTTAAGTCAGCATAGTTTTATTTGTTATTTTAAATATGGAAAATGGAGATTTGGAATAATTTGAGCAAGTTGCAAAGCAAATAAGGTTTGCAGCTGTGACTTGTGTCTAGGCCTTTTTGACCATGAGTTTTCGTTGTCAAAAATTGAAAAACTTTTAAATTACTTTTCTTTTGTCCACAGATGTCAATTTATATAGTAGAACTTTTAATGTCAATACTAACAGTTGCTTTAAACAAGAAGTAGATATTGAATCTCAAAGAATGGGTAATCAGAATCACAAATATGATCATCGTGTTCTTGGTATACAGAAACCACAACAGAAACCTCTTCAAATATCTTTTAATAAAGACAATTGATTGCAAAGGTGAAGAAACAGTCAGAAGCTAAGCAAGGGATGATAAAGTAAAATAGGAGTTGACAACAGAATGAAACCATCTCACTCCTAGGCTGAAGGGAGAAAGGGAGATATTTGAGTTGAAGAAATTAGGGTAAAGCCAATGGGTGTATCAGATAGGAGCCAGCAGACTACTATATGTAGATCTCGTCCTCTTTATTTTTATTTTTTTAAATGTCTTCCTTTAACAGAGACATTGAAAATGAATTACTCAGAGGAATATGTTAGTGAATAGAATAACTGGAGTCAGTCTCCTTTTCGGGAGGAGGGTGTGGTGGTTATTATCCCGCAGCTGATAGCTGTCTTGGGACACTGAGTTTGGGCTTGTTTTGTGAGGCCTTGACATACAGGTGAGTGGAAATGGAAGGACAGAGACATTGGCTCACTATTTAAAAAAAAAAAAAAAGACTTTTCAATAGAACCATACAGAAACACAATGGTCTTTGCCACTGGGAGTGTTGTTACAGTAGAAGGCCAAGAACCCCTTGGTTGAGAGATTCCTGTACACTCAGATTACTTAAAACCTGCTGTGCTTGGAGATTATGTGAAAGCTTTTCCGGCCAGGCATGGTGGCTCACGCCTGTAATCCCAGCACTTTGGGAGGTCGAGGCAGGCGGATCACGAGGTCAGGAGATCAAGACCCCGATCTACTACTAACGCAGTGAAACCCTGTCTCTACTAAAAATACAAAAAATTAACCAAGTGTGGTGGCGGGTGCCCGTAGTCCCAGCTACTTGGGAGGCTGAGGCAGGAGAATGGTGTGAACCTGGGAGGCAGAGCTTGCAGTGAGCCAAGATCACGCCACTGCACTCCAGCCTGCGCCACAGAGCAAGACTCCATCTCAAAAAAAAAAAAAAAAAAAAAGCTTTTCCAATGCTTCATTTTATGTATTTTCTGCAAACCAATGAACCTGGATGGATGGACCCACTAGAGAAGCAGATAATGCCCAAAACATTGCTTACATAGTATTCCAAAGTCATGATCACTGTTCATTATAAAAAATTATTTATATAATACAAGCTCAGGGCTCAGAATCAAGCCTCAGATAGACCAAAATTGTTTCTAGATGTAAAGCTTACTTAATTTCAATGCACCTACATCTGTAAGGTATTGTATTTTTTTCTTTATTTTGATTACTGCCGCTCTATCATTCAGTGTCTTTGGGAATAAGTGGCACAGAATTTGGTTTGATGTTTAGCTCACATTAACCAATAAAAGAACTAGTAAATAACTAGTTCCAATGAAAGACTATACCATTCCATATTAATAAACTTATTTTCACTGATTAAATAGAAACCACTTTCCTCAGTAAAATGTATATTAAAATTATGTTTTCATATTATGTAATTTTATCATCTGTAGTCTAGTGATCAAAACATTTGAATTTCCTGTTACAGGATAATTTATTTTGGAGACTAGTCCACCAGTTGCTCTTTATGGATCATTTAAATTATATATAAAGACCTTTGCAATCAGCAGCAATCAGTTTCCACCTTAATTTGCTTCCTGTGATGTTATTAGACTTGGAATAGATACAGGTTGTTGAGAGTCTCTAGGGCCTGTGATTTCTTCCTAACACCTTTCCTCAATAATTATAAGTGCCTCTCCTGAAATGAGTCACGGCCTCATTTTGGTTTGGACAAAGAAACGTTAATTTATCAGGTGTCACTGCAGCTGATTTGAATTTTAGTTCTTATCAGCAGAGCACCGTGCATCCTCTATATCTGCACCCTTTTTAATAGGACCTCGATGGGGCCACCAGCCATGTAGAAATGTGTGCACGCTGAGTCTCAGTGCTAATGCTTTGTGGAGAAGGCTACAAGTGATCTATATTTGCTCTAAGGTTCCCACCTGCCTTAACAAATCTGCATTCAGAGATACATTTAGATATGTGAGTGGGTGGGGTTTGGGTGTGGGGGCAAAACAACTAGGTTCACGGGAAAATGTCTATATAGATGAGATATGTGTATGTTATACGTGTGTATACATATGTATACGCTTAACCCAACCCAATTAAAAAACTTACCTGAATATTAAAATTGAAAATGTTCTCTACGTACCTTTAGGTCTTCCTGTCGTTGTTTTCTATATAATTATTCTGTCAATCACTCGGGTTTTTAAAATTATTTCTACAGAATTGCATTTATATCAAAACAATCTCAAGTTCATTTTCTGTGTGTATTATGGAATGAATGTTTGTCTTCTTCCAAAGTTTATATGTTGAAACTCTAGTTTCAGTGTGATGGTATTGGGAGTTGTGGCCTTTGGAAGGTAATTAGGTCACCAGGGCAGGGCCCTCATAAATGTGATTTATCCACTTATAAGAAGAGGCTAGAGAGCTAGCCCCCTGTCTTTTTGCCATGTGAGTATACAAGGAGAAGTTGGTAGTCCGCAGCCTGGAGGAGGCCCCTCAACAGATACAACCATGATGGTGACCTGAAATTCAACCTCCAGCCTCCAGAACTGTGAGAAAAAAATCTGTTGTTTATAAGACACTGGTCTATGATACTTTGAACTAACAAAGTATGTTCATATCTTAACCTTCCAGTGACACTGTATCACTTCAAGGCAAAGATTTGACACAAATTCTTTTAAAATAATAACTGACATTTACAGAATATTTGCAATCCCAATAGCACTGATACACATTTTATATATTTTATCTTATGTCTCATCACTATAATATTTTCATTTTGGTTCCTATTTATTAAAGAAACTGATGTTCAAAGAATGTAAATATGTATTTGAAAATCATAGAAACAAGATAAAATGTACCATTCTAGAATAAAGTGCAATTGCTGTTACTGTAGGACTCCAGCAGAGGAGGGATGACAACTTGTCAGAGACACCACTGAAAGGAGTTGAGATTCACATCCAAGACTTTGTCACCCAGGTTGGAGTGCAGTGGCGAGATCTCAGCTCACTGCAACCTCTGCCTCCGGGTTCAAGGGATTCACATGCCTCAGCCTTCAAAGCGGTTGGGACTACAGGCGTGTGCCATCACGGCTGGCTAATTGTTTTGTATTTTTGGTAGCGATGGGGTTTTGCCGTGTTGCTCAGGCTGGTCTCAAACCTCCTGGCCTCAAGAGATCCACCTACTGCAGTCTCCCAAATTGCTGGGATTATAGGTATGAGCCACCACGCCCGGCCACACCCAAGACTTTAAACTCTTTTTTTCTTGAAATTGGCTAAAAAAAATTTAGTCTATTTAAAAACTAAATAGTGCTGATGATGATGGGTGGAAATAGGAAATGAACATCTCTAGCCTATTTATTATTTAGAAAATAAAGATTAAGCATTTGTAGTAAAAGGAGTAATTTTTATTTTTCATTTTTGTGTTTAAGAATACACAGAAATAATAAAAAACATAGTTAATAGATTTTTCACTACCTTCTTTTTAATAATCAATAGATGTGGACTTTTCTCTGTGTCATGGCAGTGTGCCACTGATGAGGTGGGCAAGGAAAAATTCATTCAAATATAGTTAAAAGTTAGTAATTAAATGAGAACTATATACATGGCTAATTAAAAAAAAATATTTCCTCTGATATACCACAATGTTTTTCTTGTTAGACTATTAGCAACAGACATCAATTCTTATTTAGAATTTGCAGTTTTCTTATCTTGTGTGAAAACTTCATTTTTAAATTAAGGTATGATCCATTTTATACCCAGGGAAAACCAAAGGTAATTGTAGTTAAACTGAAAAGCATAAAGTACAAGTTTATAGAAGATAAATATTTTATCATCAGAAGCAGAAAACATTGTTTCTGTTTTTTGAGGAATAATAAAAATAAATGCAAAGGAAAATGACACGGAAGCATGAGGTATGGGTAGTTCTACAATATGCTTTTCTTTGTTGCTGAAACAGAGCTGCTTTCTGTGGCTGCTCACAGCA
Organism: Pongo pygmaeus; assembly: GCF_028885625.2. Taxonomy (NCBI): domain Eukaryota; kingdom Metazoa; phylum Chordata; class Mammalia; order Primates; family Hominidae; genus Pongo; species Pongo pygmaeus. The sequence continues at coordinate 59,856,197 of NC_072381.2, forward strand.
GGCATCTTAGTGTGGAAAGGAAAGTTCAGTTTATTGAGGGAGCATCCATCCAAATTTTTTTTTAACATGGTGAGTATAGTTAATATATTGTATTCTTGATAAATCCTAAGAGAGCGGATATAAAGTGTTCTCAGCACCAACATGATAACTACATGAAGAAATACGTATGTTAATTACCTAGATTTAGTCATGGCATAATGCATGTATATGTCAAAACATCAGATTGTACATAGTAATACATATCATTTTAACTGTCAATTAAAAAGTAGATGAAATTAACTGGACTGGATTGTTATCATAAGTTAAAGGTGATATGTATTACTATGGAATGACTTTAATTCCTCAGGGAAACTGAGCCCTATGGTGTACATTCAGCACACCATCACAACCATGGCGGCCCCTTCAGGTCGGTTTCCGGGACAGCAGGGCATCCATCCACATTTTCAGGAAAAAATGATGAGAGTTGAAATGACTACTGTTTTGTGGAAGCAAGAATCAAGAGGTAGAATAATAAACAAATTGAATCCATGGCAAACTTCAGTGTGGTCATATAGGTTTCCATAATTGAGGGAGAAAGGTAGCATTGTGAAGAAACTTGGGTTTAACATTAGACAATATCAAAATACAATTTATGTTTTTCACAGGGAGGTCCACAGTGGTCCCTAGTCCTTTAATAAATCTTTCCTAAAAAATACCAAGTCCCATGTATGCACTTGATAAATTCTCTGTATTTGTATTATTTGGAATATCCTCAGCACTTTCCACACCCAGTGCATTAGGAGAACACTTTCCTTTCTTTACACAGTGTCCTCATTTAAGGGAAATCCTCAGTTTCCTTGAAGGGGTTCAACCTTTTTTGAGTTGCTCAGGCCAAAAGCATCCATGACTCCTCTCTTTATTTCACACCCCTTATCCAATGGCAGGAGAGTCAAGTTCAAGGTCTACCTTTAACCTTACTGAAATCTGATCACTTCTCCCCACCGTGACAACAAATCTTGTCTGTATTACTGCAACAACCCCTTTCTTGGTCTCCATGTTTCTACCCTGGCCCTTTAATGCTTGCTCTTAAAAGTCAGATGATCCTTTAAAAACATATCAAATTATCTTACTCTTGAGAGCAAATTCCCAAGTCATTTAAAATGGAAGATAGAGTGCCTACGATGATCCTTTAAGGTGGTCCTCCTGGCCTCCCATTAGCCTTCTTGCCTGTCTTTTATGATTTTTTTTTTTTTTTGAGATGAAGTCTTGTTCTGTCACCCAGGCTGGAATGCAGTGGCACGATCTCGGCTCACTGCAACCTCCACCTCCCGGGTTCAAGCGATTCTCCTGCCTCAGCCTCCCGAGTAGCTAGGATTGTAGGCATCTGCCACCATGCCTGGCTAATTTTTGTATTTTTAGTAGAAATGAGGTTTCATCATGCTGGCCGGGTTGGTCATAAACTCCTGACCTCAACTGATCCGCCTCTCTCGGCCTTCCAAAATGCTTGGATTACTCTTTATAATTCTTTATCAACCACACTACTCCAGCCACTATGGCCCTCTTGAAGTTTCTCAAACACATCAGTAATAGTCTCATGTTCCACCTGCCTAAGAAGCTCCTCCTCCAGGAATCTTCATGCCTAATGCCCTCATGTCCTCAAGACCTTGCTCAGGTGACAACTCAGGCTCCAGTGAGCCCTGCCCTGAACAGCATCTTTAACTTTGCCATCTGACTCCCATTGCGAGCATCCAGCCTCTCTGCCCACTCCATCACATTTCTTTTCTGATCCCCAGCAGCAGCATCTCCTAAGAACTTGTTATGGAATACAAATTATCTGCACCCAGCTCAGATTTACTCCTTCAGAAATGTTGGCCATGGAAAATCATAACCTTTTGCTAACCAAGCCCTCCACGTGTTTCTGATGCACCCGAAGATTTGAGATTCACAGCCCTATATAACCTATTACATAATGTGAAAATATTTCAAGCTTTCCCTTTCACGTCAGAAACAAATCAAGGATACTGCTCCCAATACTTTAATTAGACAGTTAATTGGTGATTTTTAGCCAGCAGAATAATGAAAGATATGGTTTGTTATTTTTTAACCTTACTTAGTATAATCTTTTAAAAAACTCTTTAAATTAATAGTGAACTTTATTAATCTTGCTTTATAGAACGTAATACATAAAATCCCTATTTTTCCTCTATTCTGATAACAAATATTTAGAAAAAATATTTTTTAAAAATCCCATTCAAAATGGCAACCAAAGTTACAACTACAGTGAAATGAAACTAACTAATGGTGCAAAGGATCCTTTTGGAGATAATTATAAAATTTCATGAAGGAGCTCTAAAAGAAGATTTCTATAAATGGAGAAATATGGAGGCATATAATTTTCTTTAATAGAAAGAAAAGCATTGTAAAATGTCATTTATTTCAAATTTATTTACAGATTAAATGCAAATTCCATGTGTGTGTGATCCAAAAATAAGATAGAATACAAAAGTATGAGACTGCTGTGAAAGTAAATAAAGCTTTACAGACATACACAATGGGGATCCAAGAGGATTTTCCCTACAAGACATAAAGAATGGCAGTAAAGACGGTGTAAAATTGATCATATGATAAACAGACTAATAGTAGAGAACAGAGGAAACCAAATAGTCATATGTGGGAATTAGTATAATACTTAAGTAGCATTGGAAGAAGTCAGAGGGGAAAGGAAAACCCATACACAAAGGATTATAGGACCACCGATCATAAATATGGACCAAGTAATTAAATTATGCACCATCACACACACACACACACACACACACACACACAAACACACAGATAAATCCAGATATATTACATACTTATATATGAAAAACACAACTTAAATATAGGAGGAATATATTTTTATAAATTTAAGCTAGAGAATAATACATTGAAGAACACACAAATCAGAAACATTCATATTTGAGAATAAATATGGCCAGGCATAGTGGCTCATGCATGTACTCCCAGAACTTTAGGAGGCAAAGGTGAGAGGAAAACTTGAGGCCAGGAATTTGAGACCAGCCTGGGCAACATGGCAGGGCTCCATCTCTCCAAAAAAAAAATAAAAAATAAAATAGCCAGACATGGTTGCACACACCTGTAGTCCTAGTTACTCAGGAGGCTAAGGCAGGAAGATCACTTGAGCCCAGAAGTTTGAGGCTGCAGTGAGCTATGATAAGGGGACCGCACTCTAGCCTGGGTGACGGAGTGAGACCCTGTCTCTAATTAATTAATCAATTAATCAATCTGCTGTGCAAAATAGCTCAGGACTGTAATCCCACCAACTTGGGAGACTGAGGCAAGAGGATCAATTGAGGCCAATAATTAGAGGCCAGCCTGGGAAACATAGCAACATAAGTAAATAATGTATTTGACTTCTTAATAAAAACACAAAAACAAACACTTCTAAACAAAAGTCACCAAAGTTAAAAAGAAAGCCCAAGGCAGTAAAAAGATCATTGCAAATCATATAACCAAAATTTTTTTACTTTTATGAATGTATAACTCGTAAAAACCAGTAAAAAAATCATAAGCAAAGGCCATTAACAGGTAAACAGCCAAGGAAGAAACACAAATGACCCATTTGTGTCATAAAAATAAAATAAAAATAAAAAATGAAAAAGATATGATCTAATAATTGAATAAATGAAATTAAAATCAGATACCATTCTACATCCACCATTCACAGAAATATTCTTTTTTTTTTTTGAGATGGAGTCTCGCTCTTGTCGCCCAGGCTGGAGTGCAGTGGCGCGATCTCTGCTCACTGAAACCTCCTCCTAGGTTCAAGCAATTCTCCTGCCTCAGCCTCCCAAGTAGCTGGGATTACAGGCATGTGCCACCACGCCCAGCTAATTTTTGTATTTTTGCTAGAGACATGGTTTCACCATGTTGGACAGGCTAGTCTCGAACTCCTGACCTGAGAGGATTCACCCACCTCGGCCTCCCAAAGTGCTGGGATTACATGTGTGAGCCACTGCGCCCAGCCAGAAATCAATTCTTAATCTTGAGAAATACTGAGGAATAGTGATTAAACAAGTGCAACAATTCTGAAGAATAATATAAAACAATGATTAGTGTGCACATATCCTATGATCTGGCAGCTCCATTTCTTGCTATATGTCCAACAAAGGAACTCGCATACTTGTGCAGAAGTGCAAGATGTTAATGGCAGCATTCTTATTAATTGTAAAAATTGGAAGCAGCCAAAATGGCCATCAAATCAGTATGTGTAAATAAATATAGGTTGTTCAAAATATAATGGAATATAAGTCTGCAATAAAAGTGAATGGACTATTTACTTCTTGGTCAAGATGCACAGTTCTTCAGCAATCTCTTGGCTCCAAATAATTATTTACAATGGTTAAAATAGAAAGAAAAACTATAACAGCAGCTTCTGATTTGAAGACCAGAAAAGGAACAGAAAAACAAAGCAGTGAGTTATTTTGTTACCATGGATTTAAAAGCCCTGGACCGAGGCATTGGGAGCTTGGACTTTATTTAGGGCCTGCAAGACACAGAGGGCTGAAAGTGATTCGATGAAACAGGGAAATTAAGTAAGGCTTTCTGCTTGCAACTAGTGGGACATGGTATATGGCTCATCCATTCCAAAGAAAACAAGCCAAGCTTAAACAGCCGCTGGTTCCAGCACTTTGGGAGGCCGAGGCGGGAGGATCATGAAGTCAAGAGATCCAGACCATCCTGGTCAACATGGTTAAACCCCATCTCTACTAACATACAAAAATCAGCTGGGGATGGTGGCGCACACTTGTAGTCCCAGCTACTCAGGAGGCTGAGACAGGAGAATCGCTTGAACCCGGGAAGCCGAGGTTGCAGTGAGCCAAGATCACATCACAGCACTCCAGCCTGGTGACAGAGTGAGAGTCCATCTCATAACCAAACAAAACAGAACAAAACAAAAAAACAGCTGCTGGAACAAACAAAAAACAAGAAGAAGAAGAAAGAAAAGACACCTGGGATTATAGCTCTCGAGTCACACCATCCAATAGAACTGTCTGTCAAGATGCAGGAGAGTTGCCCTTCCTGGTAGCCATTAGACACATTTGGCTAGCGTGAATAGAAAACTGCATTTTACATTTTTTTTAATTTCATTGACTAAATATTCAACTTAAATATTCATCAATGGCTAGTGGCTGCCTGATTGGACAGAGACGCTCTAAATAACCTAAAGGCATAGAGAGAAGAGAGGACATGGAGGGGGACTTCATGAGTTGAGGACAGATTTCTGCTGGTTCTGGAATGGGATCTGCCCTCTCCAGAATCACTACCTTATAAAACCCAGTTATAAAGTGGCTGCTCAGGGGTTACGAGAGGCAATTGCCAACAGCAATACAAAGATAGATGAGCACCAAGAAAAGTAAGCAGGGAGAGAGACAGAAGGAGAAAAATATAAAATATACTCTCATCAAATGAGACTGGAATCAAATGTTTCAAACACATGAAGAAACTGTATCTTACAAAAGTCAATAAAACTCTAGTATTGACAAACGTTTTGGAAGATGTTTAAAGTGCTCAATAAGATGAATTCAATATTAATTTAAAACAAAAACAACCAAAGCAACTTTCTTGTCTTATGAAAAAGAATCATAAACAAATCATAGAAATAAAAAATATACATATAGTATTAAGTAATTGTAATATAAATTAAAAAGTGCATTAGATGGGATGATCATAACTGTATACAATTTAAAAACAAATTTGTAAATCGAAAGGTGGTACTGGGAGTGAAACATTGAATACACATGGACACAAAGAAGGGAACCACAGATACCAGGGCGTACTTGAGGATGGCAGGTGAGAGGAGAGTGAGGATCACAAAACCACCTATTGGGTACTATGCTTATTACTTGGGTAACAAAGTAATCTGTACACCAAACTCCCACAACACATAATTTACTCATGTAACAAATCTGCACCTGTACCTCCTGCACCTAAAATAAAAGTTGGAAAGAAAAAAGAAAAGAGAAAAATGGTCCTGGGAAACTCACCTATAACCATAGTCAGAGGGACAAAGGGATATATCATACAAAACACTTAGGACAGAAGGAGAGGATATAGCATATGCTTCACAGTAATCCCACAAAAATAAATGGAAAAAATAGCAGATGAGCAATATTTGAAAAAAATAGCAGAGTATTCGTAAGATTAAAAATGGATATGAGTTCTTCAATCAAAAAACACACTAACAGTACCCAAACATGTAATTTCATCTTACGTATTTATTTGTTTTTTAAATTTTGAGACAGAGTCTGCTGTGTTGCCCAGGATGGAGTGCAGTGGCGTGATCCTGGCTCACTGTAACCTCTGCCTCCTAGGTTCAAGAGATTCTCCTGCCTCAGCCTCCTGAGTAGCTGGGATTACAGGCATGCACCACCACACCTGACTAATTTTTTTTTTTTTTTTTTTTAGTAGAGATGACGTTTCCCCATGTTGGTCAGGCCTGTCTCAAACTCCTGACCACAGGTGATTCACACACCTCAGCCTCCCAAAGTGCTGAAATTACAGGCATGAGCCACCATGCCTGGCTCAAAACATGTAATTTTAAAATAAAATAAATCAGGCCTGGGAACAGTGGCTCACACCTGTAATCCCAGCACTTTGGGAGGTGGAGGCAGGAGGATCACCCGAGGCCAGGAGTTTGAGAGCAGCCTGGGCAACAGAGTAAGTCCCTGTCTCTACAAAAAAATTAAAAATAAAAAAATAAAACAATTAACCAGGAGTGATGGCAGACATCTGTGGTACCAGCTTCTTGGGAGGCTGAGGCAGGAGGATCGCTTGAGCTGGGATGTTGAGGTTGAAGTCTGGCTCTGTTGCCCAGGTTGTTTGCACCACTGCACTCCAGCCTGGGCAAGAGAGCAAGACCCTGTCTCAAAAGAGAAAGAAAAAGAAAAATCTCAGCCCACAACTAGGTACTGTAAAATGAAATTGAAAAATATCAAGGGTAATGAGAAAAATCTCAAAACCAGCCAGTGGTGGCATTAGAAAAAAATCCATAAATTGTGAAATGTTGAATTTATTATAATTGCTACCTCGAGAAGGAATGCAACAAAAGGGAAATTTTCAAAAAGCTCTTCGTTGTTTCTGTTGTTTTACTTTGTAAAAGGACCCTGAAGTTAATATGCAAGTAATTATATGATGAAATTGAGTGCAAAAGTATTCATTTTGTTTTTCTTAATATAGTTTATTTTTTAATATATCAAATATATATACATATATATATATATATATTTTTTTTTTTTTTGAGATGGAGTCTTACTCTGTCACCCAGGCTGGAGTGCAGTTGTGCGATCTCAGCTCACTGCAACCTCCGCCTCCTGGGTTCATGCAGTTCTCCTGCTTCAGCCTCCCAAGTAGCTGGGATTAAAGATGTGCACCACCACGCCTGGCTAATTTTTGTATTTTTATTAGAGACAGGGTTTCAACATGTTGGTCAGGCTGGTCTTGAACCCCTGACATCAAGTGATCCACCTGCCTCAGCCTCCCAAAGTGCTCGGATTAAAGGCGTGAGTCACCGCGCCCAACCCCAAATTTATATTTCTTTTTGATTGGGTGTCTAGAATAAAATATTCAAAAATAATAAACTTGATATACATGTATCATTTCTAAATGGTTAGATTTATAAAGCATAATGTTGTTTAACAAATAAATTTTTGTGGTGTTTATCAGCTGAGCATCAGCCCCACATGTGAAAAAAATATGTAAGAACTTGTCCAGGATGGAGACTCACAAGATTTATGTAAGGAAGAAAGAATTTGTTCAAGAGGCTTTAATGTTGCCTATGATTTTTTTTAATACAGTAAGATTTGAAGTAAATATTATTGATATTTGTAAATAATTACTCCATCTGGAGACTTAATCAAGGAGGACATGGAAATAACGTATATAAAGATTTCAAATCCCAAAATGGTAACTAGGCAATCATCTTGGAAGCTTTTTCAAATTTCACACGTCTCCCTGGAGATTTTAATATGTCATTTTGGGGAGGTATGCCTTCTGTTGCCCTAACCACCCACAGGCAGCGTTTAGCATTGCCACTCTAATGAGCTACTATTGCTGAAAAGATTGTCACAAATCCCTAAGATATGCCTACTTGCAAAATGTTGAGTTCAAATGCTGTAGATTGATAAAAAAAAAAAAAGAAAAGAAAGGGAGTGGGTGGTTGATCAGGGGAGGAAAGCTTAAAGGCCAGGTTGGAGCTGTCCCTACAGCTCTACGTTCAAATGTGGAACTCCAGGCAGTACAAAATTGTAAATATAAACCTAGCCATCACATCATTATCAAGATAAGAGGATAAACATATTTTAATCAATAGTTTTTACCTTAAATGATAACTTAAGTGCTTTTATATATTGTATGAAAGTAGACATAGGCTCCATATAAATTCTAATTCTAAGAAAGGTGAATGGGAAATTGGCAGGCAAGCTTGAGACCCTGTCAGGCAAATGCCAAAATAAAAAAAAGCTTTAACATGGGGGGATCACTTGGATAGATTTTCTCCCTCAGCAGAACTGCCTTTTCTTTGTTCCTCCTTCATGTAGATGGTAAAAGGATAAAGATTATCTCCAAATTTGCTTTGTTCTACCTCAGATAACAAATCAACAACACTGTAAACCCTCCTCGGGATCATTGATTAATTTCTTCTGAGACCAGAGTTATGTAGGGTTTTAAGCCTGAGAGAAAACACTTGTGGGCCCTGTAGCTTGGATCAGGGGAGGGAATGGAAATGTGGTAAAGGTAGGTAACAGGCCAGTTGAACTGAATGCACCTGTTCACTTAATTACTAGAGGGTCCACATTTGAGCATGTATCCGAATGCCCTGAAGGACTTGTTAACAAACAGATTGCTGGCTCTGCCCCCCAGAGCCTCTGATCATGACCCTTGATATTCAAAGAAATGTTTAAGGACCAGCAGTGTTTAGCATTGTCTAACATGCAAAGCAGACACTTGGCCACCACCCCAGACCTTCTAATCAGACTGTATTTAAACACCCTTCCCATGTGATTTGTATGTCGCTGACATTTGAGAAGCGCCAGTCCAGAGGGCTTGTCTTGTATCTGTTGATCACAAGATTCAAATATTACAGAACCTGACTTTCCCTTTTCTATAGTTTTTTTCCATATGTAAATGATGGCTTACTCTTGTTTCTCCAGCAAACTAATTCCATACGCAACACATTTTCAGGATTTTCTGTCCAATGATTGCTGCCCCCTAATTGTTTGTGAGCACTATTATCAATTGATTTTTACTTTTTGCATGATTTCTATTATTCAGTAATTTGTGTGAGATAGGCACAAGATAGGTGCATGTGTCCAACCTGCCTTCTTGATGTAATATTCTGAGCATATTCTTTTATAAAGAAGATTTTAAACAACTACAATTATGAGTTGAATTAATTCTCAAATAGGAAAATTTTATAATGTTTTGAATGACAAATTCTTTACAAATGGACAAGCTGCAAAGAGCATTCAGAATAATTATGAGGTAACATTTGCAAAACTTCAGAAGATAAAGAGATGCCAATAGCCTGATAGTGCTCAAATATGCTTATTTGATATAAAAACATTTTTACTTGATATGAAACATTGGCAATGAAAACAGAATTGCACAAATAATACCGGGAGTGTCATGATATAAAACAATGAAGATTTATTACAAATTTCTCTCATGGATTGGAATAATAAGACAAGCCAAACTAGTACAAGTTCCTCCTTTGGTAGTGTTGTTAGATTGGTAAACTGGAAGAATCAGATACAGTGTTTCTTGATTTTTATCAGAGCATATGATATCCTTGTGGGCAAGAGGAAAGAGTATGATATAATCTGGTAGATTTATAGTTAGTGTAACTACCAACTGTCCCTCAGAAATGCTGAATAATATCAAGGTGGACAGAAGTCTTGAGTTGCACACTTAGATGCTGGCCTTGCACTGCCTTTCTAAACATTTAATCAGGAAATAGAATAAAGATCTGGATGGTGTATGTGTGTTTGTGTGTGAGTGTGTGTGTGTGTGTGTGTTGTGGTTGGTGGAGTGTATCATGAAACCTATCTGAAAGGAAGAGCTAACAGCATGGACAATGTATTGCTCAAGGTTCTAACATGTTTACAGAAGCACAGAGTCTGAAAGGAAAGAACAAATGATAGAAGTTGAAATTTTGTAGGTCTTTTTTATTCTATACCATATTTAATTAGAAATAAGTCAATTACGCAAAGGTAAGATAAAGGATTCTTTGTGGGTAGAAGGTTTGTAAGCACAAAGTCTTGGCATTCGTTTAAGTGGCACATCATAGCAGTTAAAAAAATTTAAAAGGTAGCTTATCTGGTATTCAGATAAATATGCTTCCCTGATGAATAACAGTATGGAATACAGTCATTATGATTTGATTATCCAGTTCTGGGAGCCTAAACAGAAATCTGATGTTCAGATTCTAACCAGGACCAAAAAGAAGGTCTCTTGTGGTCCTAATTCCCTTACAATGACCCAGTGTGATAAATTTGTGAAAAATCTGTCAGACAGCATCCCGGCTTAGACAGTTAGGCCAAATGCCTTAGCCCAGGAACTTATGAATTTCTTATACAATATATTGTAGCAAGTGTGTTGGTAGGAAATTAACAATAAAACCCTCTAAAAGGGCCCACTAAAGGAACGAATCTGACCCATAAAAGGGTGCCTGTCGCATGGTTCTTCCTTCATTATTGCTCAGAGCCCCTGACAGTACCCAAAACACATATTCACAAATACGTGTCGTTAGTGCTGACATGTTATTCCTGCAGTGAGTAGCAAGATAGAATAAATCATCTGTTTCCCCAACAGTGATTTGGGGTAGCTAGCTCCTTAACTTCTATTGGTATTAGCCAAGTTAGGGTCATTGAGTGTAAGTTTGGAAATAAGTAGGCAAAACAAAATTAAGTAGTTATCTTAATTGCAAAATGTTTCATCTTTAATTTGCCAGTATATATGGTGAAGGTCTAAGGAGGAATATAAAACACCATACTTCTTTCTGTTTGTTAGCATAGATCCTCCTTAAAATATCTCATACAACTAATTTATTATCAAATGCATTTTAGAAAACTCTGAACTAGAAAATTTCTGGGTTCCCTTCTATGATACAGTTCTGTATATATAGCACTGTCTTACCACTCAGACTTCCAGTAAGAAAGAAAAAGGAGAGTAAGCAAGAGAGAGAGAGAGAAAGACAAAAGAAGGAACGAAGGGTTAAGAAAGGAAGGAGACCAAGAAAAAATAGATAAAATAACAACAAAAAAAATGGCAGAAACAGTGGAGTCTGAACATAGTATTATTATACATACACCATTTTTCTTAACTTTTTTCTCGGTTATCATAATTTAAGAATTTGACTACAGCACTTTCAAAACATGTTTATCACATTTATGTACATTGGATACAAAGATGTTGTCCCTTAGTATTTATTCAGAAAATTCCCTCTTCCAAAACATCCCCAGCTCAGTACATCTGGATCACTCAAGGAATCATCAAGGGACTCGTGTGTCCCTTCAGTTTTCAAGTCGGAGATCAGAAAAAACAACAACACTTGTGCCAGTTGGAATTCACTGCTTCCTGATAGTTTCAACACCTGATTCTGTTCTGGGCTGTGTTCCCTTCTAGTCGCAGTGTATCTGCCTCACTCCAACTCCTCACCCCCAGCCCGACCTGCCACCTTGTCAAATTCTTGTTTTTCAGTCACATAGTAGTGTAAGTTTTTGTGTATGCATAATATGCACAATACTCCTAAAATAAATTACTTCATATGCATTTTAAGTGTCACTGTTTTGGTGGAAAATACTAGTTTAAGGCTGTGGAAAATTCTTTGGTAATTATCGTTGTCCCAAATTTTAAAATGAGTTGCTCTGGAGTTCAAAATTCTAGAGGTAAAATTCATGAACAATTTGTTTCCAGATACTGCTTTCAAAAACTTCAGTCTTCTATATTTTCGGTCAATTTATTATCTCTAACCCATTTTTGTGAAGCGAATGCAGCTGTTACAGTCAGTGTGTGACGAGAGAAACTATTAGAATCCACAAGGAAATTGCTAAGTATTTACTTTTACAAGATGAGATGCATCACAGCCTGGCAATCGTGGTGTGACCCACTCTTTAAAGCAGCACTGTTTTCTGTGCTATGGGTTGTTTCTCTTCCTCCTCCTGCTTCACAGCCAGCCAGCATCAGCCTCACAGAGTCATCCAGAGTGTGAGCCTGAACAGCACCCATGCTGGTGAAAAGATCAGAAGACTCAGGTTCAAATACTAACTCCATCATTAATGTTGTAAGAGACGGCAAGTTGCTGAGCCTCTAGGCTTCTAACATATCCCTATATGTTGGAAAATTACATGGTAAGAAGAATGAGAAAGTTTTGCATTTCTTAGACACCGAAAGCTAATGTGGATCTCGAGCTTTTTGCTGCCATAGCTCAAAGTTAATATCTGCAAATTGGGATGCACTGGTGGGGACTAAACATTGTGAGATCACATGTTTTAAAGCACTTAGAAAAGCATCAAGTGCTCAACAAATGTAAACAAATAACATTAACGCTACTACTATTACTACCAAGAAATTGACTATCCAGAAAGATTGCTTTATGTTCCTTGTGTAGAGTACCCTTTTGAAATTTTCATCGTCCATCAGAGTTTATTGAACTGTTCTAAGTACATTGAATGGTGCTTACAACTGGTGCTTCTTGCTTGCTCATAGGGCTCTATCCATACATTCCCGAACTGATATTAATGTTCTTGACCTCTTAATTCCTTGTGACTTCCAAATATGTCACCAGACTCTTGGGATCTCAAAAGGACTCAAGTACAACCATGTAATTCTGATCAAGTGAGAGGCAGGAGTACTTGACTGACAGATTTATGCTGGGAATGTACGTTAAAGTTTAAAGTAAAGGGAAAATAAAATGTTATTTTATAGTCATTAACCTCACTAGCTTGAGAAAGACGAGGTACACATGCATGTATGTACACATTCAGCAAACATGTACAAGAAACCGACAAGAGAAGAAGTTTTGAAGTAACAAATGGTGGAAAATTGTGGTTTAATGACACATACTAGCTTGCTTTCTAGTGGTTAATAAATGTTTATTATAATGATTAAAATATATACGATTGTTATAACTGTTATTTGTTTTGTATTTAAAACTTTATAAGATATCTTCATCTATAATATATAATTTATTATAATATAGAGTTTCTCCTGCATTATCCTCTTATATGTGAGTTTAATTAATTCCTTACCAAATCTCCCATTTTTACATAGGAAAATTCAGGCTCAGAAGGCAATATGATTCAAAACCTCACCATTTTGAAAATATAATTTCTTCCTTGTGACACGAGTTAAAGGTGACGTGTTCCCTTGTGTCCAAGATCACTGATATTTTCAATTAATTGATTTGTTTAATTGGTCAATTATTTATTTATTTCTTCTGCTGGACTCCCTGCATTCTTCCTAGACAGTTTAAAACTACCATTTATGCCACAGGATATAGACACAAAGAATACAGAAGATAACTTTGAAAAAACAAAAGCATAAATGCTCTGCCTACATATGGCTTCTACAGAAACTTTTATGACAAAACAGATGGTTTTAAAACAAAGAAATGATTCTCAAGCCCAGCTGACATTATACTAATTAGACAATCAGAAGGCACCTACCAAAAGTGATCTGATTGTAATACCAACATTTATAAAACATCATGTTTGCCTCCACTTCTCAACAGGATCTGTCAAAACCTAGCTGCAATTCTTTTCTTCAATTTGAAATTCTTTATTCTTAAAATAAAAGCTGTGCCCTCTTTCCACCTCCAACTATTGGAGACATCCCTCCCATGGGGAAAGATGGAAATTCTTGGCCCATCAAAGTGATTCATTAATAATCTTGGCAATATTTCAGTTTGGTATAGGTACTTTCCAAACTTCCACATCAAACTCTTTAATATGTCCAAGTCTCCTTGAGTGACAAGCCTTATATTATTTTCAAGCTGGTTTTCTCAGGCAGAAATTTTCAATGTATTTCTCAGTCCACCATGTAACCTAGATGAATCAATTTTTAGTGTGTGATCTAACTTAAGACTTTGATCAAAATGATTTTCACTTGCAATGTCTGTCAAGCACTCGAAAGTAAGTTCACATGGGCTGCAGCCCGCTGGACCATCACACGTGAAATACCATACCCCTAATTGTACTTACCCTGCTGAATTTCTTCTTGAGGATGGTCAAAGTGTGATGGGCTTATCATGCTTCATCTTGAATACCTTTCTTTTTCCTGAATTATTATTTTGTATCTGAGTCAATGCATAGACCAAGTTATGCACTCATAGTGTATGTTAGAAATCATGCTTTGTGCTTTGAATGCACACACACACACACACATACACACAGATCATCCATATATGCATAAATGTTTTGAAAATCAGAAAATGTTTATTTGTGCAGTATTGTGTTCTGGAGAAGAATAATTCATGGATATTGCCTTCTTACTGGGGCCATGGACCATAAGGGTGGGAGAGAAGGCAAATATAAAGCATTAAATGCAAAAGGCTAAAATAAGATAGAAAGTCTCTCTGCATCAACGAGTGGAATAAGTGCACCAAGTAGGGCGCATCTGCCCAGAGCTATTAGAGATCGACATGATTTGCTATAATAAGTATTAGATAAAGGGCACATTTTCAAGTATAAAAAAAAGAATTGGTCAAGAGTTTAGAAGGGAGGAACAAGGTCTTAATGCTGGCTTGACAATAAAACAAGGATGCAACTACAATTTTGGACAAAAGTGGTGGGATGAGGATGATCTTTGCCTGTAGCTAAAGAAGAACATTAAAAATAATTTGAGCAAGAAGATGATCCTCAGGTGTTATAATTAGTAATTAATTTATTGATACTTCCTCCCTCCAACCCTTCTTCCCTTCTTCCTTCCTTCTTTTTTTCCTTCCCTGCCTCCCTCCCTTCCTTCCTTCCCTCTTTCCTTCTTTTATTTTCTTTCTTTTCTTCCACAATCATTAAGTGAGTTCTTAACAGGAACTTCCCTGGGCTAGACAATTACTTCAAGATTAACACAAATTGATCCTAATCCATTTCAGGATCTTGGGATGAAGTTTTCCCTAATGCCCATGTGCTTCAGAGACCCATAATACATTCGTATTTCAGAAAACTTTGATTTGCCCTTGGAAACCCACTTCCTCTTAATAAGACATTACAAGGTTATATGGTCAACATTTCTATGATGAGTTAGCCATAGAAATGTCAATGAGATCAACATTTGCTTTTTTAAACAATGTAAATATTGTGAAGTACAGGTGTAGTATAGTAGAAAAAATATAGATCTTCTCATCAAATAAGTTTGAGTGTTAAGCATATTGTGGAATTTGGAGAATGGTACTTAGTACTATTAGAAGCAGTACTGACAGCAAACACATTGCATACTTTCTATAACCCAGGTACTTCATGTGTGTTCTCCTTTGTTCCTCACAACCACTCTGTGGGCTAGATATTTATATTATCACCATTTTATAGATAAGAACACTGAGACTCCAAAAGGTTTGGTAAGTTGCTTAGGAAATAGAACAAGAGTGCAGTAAGCTAAGACTTGAATCTGAGTCTGACTGAAGTTTAAACCCATTTTCCTAATGACTGCACAATGTCTCTGCAAAATAATTAATAGGGCTTATGTAGATCAATAAAAATGTTTTCTCTGGTATTTTTGTACTTTAAAAATATATTTTTTGCAATTGTAAGTTATTTTATCACGGTATTATTTAATCTTTTGGATTATTTAAAGCATATGTTAATGACTAGACTTTTTCCCCTGTTAAGATTCCAAGGTGGGGTACTCACATCGTCTTGTGTAATTTTCCTGCTTCTTTAAGCACACCCTCACACACTAACCAGTTTTACACTAGCATTAGGTAACTTTTTTCTGATTTTCTCATGATCAAGTGAGCAATTCACATCTGTTTGAACTGGCTTCATCCTGGCATTGTGCAAATGGTTCATGAAAGAACCTTTCTAAAGAAAAGAAACAAAAAAGTCAAATGTGTTATGAACTGAGATGCTTTTGGGTTCTCCTTATTTACATGTTTTGCCATAGGTAGGAAGTGAGAAAAATCTAGGAGGTTATTAGATAATATTTTTAAAAATGGCTACAGTAATACAGTTCTGTATAGCTGAAAAATGGGTTGCCTTGATAAATTTAGCTGTTTACAATGTCAGATGGATTTTTCTTGCCAATCCTCTCCCTTTCGTAAGACAGGGCAACTGTGCTTCACCTACAACCACTCAGAGTGGGACTGTCACAGCCTCAAAAATCACACATTGATCCAAAAAGGCAGATACTGATGGGTCCCAGAAACGCAGGCCAATCACAGAGTGACACATTCCTAATGACTTTCTGAAATGAGGTCTGGAGGCCCCTCAACTTCCCTGCCCCTACCCTACAACCACCAAGCGTCCTCCTTTCTCTGCTTCCTACCTCTTCCCACATATTTATGCTGCTAACACAATTTAAGACTTATTAAAGTCATGTTAAAAAGGATATCATTCCAATTGTCCACTTGCTGTTGGAGTACCCATAAGTCCTTTAGCTTGTTGATAATATAATATTTTATCCATCCAGCCTTTGAATATTTTAGACAATCTACTGACATAAAATTGGATGTAGTGTTTGTTTGTATCTCTCAGCTCTGGTCATAGAAAATGAATATGTGTGATCCTCTCCTCTCTAAGAAGAAAAAGTTCATGAATGAATTTCTTGGGATCACCACAAGATGGCTGGCTGCCTTAGTCTTCTGGACAAAATCCAGAGATCACCTTGGGAATATGGATTTCTCTGTAATTTTTTTTACAAAACCTTTCTTCAGTTTGACAGCCACTTCCATTACTTCCAGTTACCTTAAGCAGGTTTAGGTTTACTTTTCCAGACTTCCCTAACACTTCTCCTACTTCATCATCCAACAATTTCAATCATGTTAAAATTGTGTTTGTGTTGTCATTTTATCCCAATTGAATTCAACAACAAAAAAAAGTGGTGTAAGTATGTTTGATTATTGGATCTTCCTTAAAATAGGAGAAATTTATAAGGCCCCAAATATGAATTTTGTTTTCCCACTTCATCTACATTTTCTAAGCATTATATATCAGCATCTGATAGTTGTACCATAATATTTGAAAGTCACAGTTTAGAAGAGAGAGAAACAAGTGTAAACAAACTAGCAGAATAAGATGCTCTGACAGAAGTACCTAAGGTATGCAGAAATGCAATGGAGGGATGCTTTTCATAGATTAAATCATAGACAGTGGCCTTTAAGTAATTCATTTAATTTGCAATATATCACCATTCAAACCGGACAAACTATGTGCTATCCATTTTACTTGAACACGGTCAGATTCACTAAGATAACGCCATATCTCTCTGCTTGCTCATTTTCTTTTGCCAGGTAAAGTTGAACACACTTCTGTGAGCATTCTGTCAAAACTCTTGGCCTTTTGCTTGACTCTTGGACTTGGTTTTTCCATTTGACCAAGAGTTCCACAAAGGGGGCATGTGCTTGGCCTTCTCAGGACCAGCACCCTACAACACTCCTGTTGCTAGGAGAGCCTCAGAAAATGCTGAGCAAACGTCAGAAAAAGATTGGCTTATTTGCTGGTCTAAGCATGGCTAGCTCTAGGCAATACAGAAATCAGGAAAAGAGGAAGTTATTTTTTTTCCCTTAACCATCTTTCCCTGTGCTTGTCATCATTCCAGGTTTGTCCCTCATTCTTGTCCTATTTCCTAATTTACGTAATTTCCTTTCAGCCTTGTTAATCCTGTAATTATAAACTACAAGGTCAGAATGCCCATTTTAAATATATACTCTAAGTATATACACATACATCATGATTACAAATTTGTCAATGAATGGTATAATAGGAAAAGTTTCACTACCGTGATGGTCTCTAGGGAAAATATTTTGAGTTAATCATTAAATTATGCGAAGTAAACCATGGCCTGGTTTTCCTTCTTGGGAAATTAATAATAGTTTAAAAATTAATAATAGTCTTGCTGGGACATTCTGGGAAGGTGTCTCAAAAGTCAGTGTGTGTTTTATAGCAAAACAAAAAGTGATTCTCCATTCTGCCTGAGAATGTGTGCACTTAGGAGAGGCAAAGAGTGGATTGAAGAAATGTTGCATCCACACATAAGACAGGGACTGATGATATAATGCAAACAGACGACTGTCAAGGTGATTTAGTACATCCTTTCTCATCTTGGACCACATATGGAGGTGCTGACTCAAAAAGACTCCAGAGGAAGCTTGCAGGTAAAGGTTTTAAGGGAGAGGCCATTCCCCTCAAATATCGTATAACGCAGTACTTTAAAATGACACAAGTGAGGTTGTCATTCCCTAGATAAAATGGTGGACACATGATCTGGGAGGAGTCAGAAAAAATTTACCTTAGAGAACTTGTCAATGGAAGAAGGAAAATAAAATATTTTCTTTAAGAAATTACATTTAATAAAATATCTTTATTTTCCCCTCTATAAATTTATATAACATAATAGGAGAAAATTTTGGAAATGAAGAATAGAGAGAAAACAGAAACACCTCTCCCCAGAAGTAATTACTGTCAAAATTTAACAAAAATGTTCTTCTAGCCCTTTATCTAGTCATAGCCATAGGATTTTAAAAATATATTTTAGTCTATATCTAGATGCACACATATATAGCTGTATCCAGTTTTTATCTCATAACATATGAGTTTTCATACTCATATATTAAACTGCGATCCTATTATATTTAACCATTCCGTGACTATTGTTCCTTTGTGTTTCAATTTTCTAGTCTTATATATTATGCTGAAATTTACATGTTAGTACATATTTTTCCTTTTTTCTTCATTATTTTAATAAATTACAGTATCAGAAATCAAATTATTCAACAGTAAAGAATTAGATGAGACATGAAATGATTAGGAATTACTAGGTCAGATGGTAGAATTACTTTAAATATTTATTTTAAATACATACACATAAATTCTGATTTTAAATTGATATAGGCTCACTACAGAAAATTTGAAAGTTATTCATATTCTTACTGTATGTCCAATGTACATGAGTTTTAATGTAAATTGAAGTCATTTGTGTAATTTCTTTTCTAAATAATATACAATATTCTATTTTATAAAATTATTATTTGAGATTGTAATTGTAAATGGCTGACTTACAATCCTATTGATGTGTCTCATGTTATCTATTTAAGTTCCTATTTGGAGCAATCATGTTCAATGAGGCTGTATGAACCTTCTTACAAACATATGTTTCTCATAGTTTTTTGTATAACTAACTTGAATAAATTTATAAAAATGAATTTATTCCAAGAACATGAGCATTTCTTTCTTTCTTTTTTTCTTTTAGAGACAGGGTTAAACTCTGTCACCCAGGCTAGAGTGCAATGGCACAATTATGACTCAGTGCAGCCTCAACCTCCTGGGCTCAAAGGATCCTCCTGCCTCAGCCTCCAAGTAGCTAAGACTACAGGCATTGCCACCACACCCAGATAATTTTTTAAAGTTTTAGTAGAGACAGGGTTTCACTATACTCCCTGCCTGTTCTCAAACTCCTAGCCTCAAGCAATCTTCTGGCCTTGACCTCCCAAAGAGCTGGGATTACAGGAGTGAGCCACTGCACCCAGCCAAGTTTGAGTATTCTTAAGAAATACACACACACACACACAAACATGTGAAAATAAAACATAGCAACAAAAAATAACTGCCAAAAAATCATCTTTCCAAATGTTTAAAAGTTCCCCAAACCTATATCATTTTGAGAGGTGAAGCCAGCTGGACTTCCTGGGTCCAGTGGAGACTTGGAGAACTTTTGTGTCTAGCTAAAGGATTGTAAAGGCACCAATCAGCACTCCGTAAAAATGCACCAATCAGTGCTTTGTGTCTAGCTAAAGGATTGTAAACACACCAATCAGCACTCTGTAAAAACGCACCAGTTAGCACTCTGTAAAACTGACCAATCAGCACTTTGTAAAATGGACCAATCAGCGCTCTGTAAAATGGACCAATCAGCAGGATGTGGGTAGGGCCAAATAAGGGACTAAAAAGCTGGCCACCCCAGCCAGCAGCAGCAACCCACTCAGGTCCCTTTCCACACTGTGGGAGCTTTGTTCTTTTGCTCTTCACAATAAATCTAGCTGCTGCTCACTCTTTGGGTCTGCACCACCTTTAAGAGCTGTAACACTTGCCACAAAGACATAAACCTCAGGACTCTGTTCCTTTTTTTAGGCACCGGGGCTCACCAATCAGAAAGACATAATTTTTGCCCAAAGCCCCATCGGTGGCGGGGACTATCTTTTTTTTTGAGACGGAGGGTGGGGACTATCTTATCTGGAATTTTAGGATCCCTCCTCAGACTAGCAGACCTAGAAAAACTATTCCTGAAGCTGGGATATGGGGAGCTTCAGAAATGTTATCCTTCCCATTCAAGTGAGGACAAAAGGCATCACTCTTCCAACCCTGGAGATCCCTTCCCTCCCTCAGGGTATGGCCCTTCACTTCATTTTTGGGGCATAACATCTTTATAGGATGGGGTAAAGTACCAGTACTAACAAGAGAATGCTTAGGACTCTGACAGCTTTTCTAGAATGTGTCGGTAAGGGCCACTAAATCCGATTTTTCTCGGTCCTCTTTGTGGTCTTGGAGAACAGGCAAGGATGCAGGTTTTCGAGAATGCGTCGGTAAGTGCCATTGAATCTGACCTTCCTCGGTCCTCCTTGTGGTACAGGAGGAAGACTAGTGTTTCTGCTGCTGCATCAGTGAGCACAACTATTCCAATCAGCAGGGTCCAGGGACCGTTGTGGGTTCTTAGGCAAGAGGTGTTTCTGCTGCTGCATCGGGGAGTGCAACTATTCCGATCAACAGAGTCCAGGGACTGTTGTGGGTTCTTGGGCAGGGGGAGAAACAAACAAACCAAAACCACAGGGGGTTTTGTCTTTCAGATGGGAAACACTCAGGCATCAACAGGCTCACCCTTGAAAGGCATCCTAAGCCATTGAGACCAAATTGACCCATAAACCCTGAAAAAGAGGTGGCTCATTTTTTTCTGCACTACAGCCTGACCCCAAAATTCTCTCTCTGATAGGGAAAAATGGCCACCTGAGGGAAGTATAAATTACAATACTATCCTGCAGCTTGACCTCTTCTGTAAGAGGGAAGGCAAATGGAGTGAAATACCTTATGTCCAAGCTTTTTTTCATTGAAGGAGAATACACAACTATGCAAAGCTTGCAATTTACATCCCACAGGAGGACCTCTCAGCTTACCTCTATATCCTAGCCTCCCTATAGCTCCCCTTCCTATTAATGATAAGCCTCATCTAATCCCCCCCTGCCCCCGCCCAGAAGGAAACAAGCAAAGAAATCTCCAAAGGAGCACAAAAATCCCCAGGCTATCGATTATGTCCCCTTCAACTTGTAGGGGGAAGGGAATTTGGCCCAACCCGGGTACATGTCCCCTTCTCCCTCTCTGATTTAAAGCAGATCGAGGCAGACCTGGGGAAATTTTCAGATGATCCTGATAGGTATATAGATGTCCTATAGGGTCTAGGGCACATCTTCGATCTCACTTGGAGAGATGTCATGCTATTAGATCAAATCCTGGCCTCTAATGAAATGAATGTGGTTTTAGCTGCAGCCTGAGAGTTTGGAGATACCTGGTATCTTAGTCAAGTAAATGACAGAATGACAGCTGAAGAAAGGGACAAATTCCCTACCAGTCAGCAAGCCATCCCCAGAATGGATCCCCACTGGGACTTCAACTCAGATCATGGGGACTGGAGTTGCAAACATCTGTTGACCTGTGTTCTAGAAGGACTAAGGAGAATTAGGAAAAAGCCCATGAATTATTCAATGATGTCCCCATAACTCAGGGAAAAGAAGAAAATCCTTCTGCCTTCCTTGATCGGCTATGAGAGGCCTTAAGAAAATATACTCCCCTGGCCAGGCGCAGTGGCTCACGCCTGTAATCCCAGCACTTTGGGAGGCCGAGACAGGCAGATCACGAGGTCAGGAGATCGAGACCATCCTGGCTAACACAGTGAAACCCCGTCTCTACTAAAAATACAAAAAATTAGCCGGATGTGGTGGCAGGCACCTGTAGTCCCAGCTACTTGGGAGGCTGAGGCAGGAGAATGGCATGAACCTGGGAGGTGGAGCTTGCAGTGAGCCAAGACCACACCACTGCACTCTAGCCTGGGTGACAGAGTGAGACTCCATCTCAGAAAAAAAAAAAAGAAAGAAAAAGAAAAAAAAAAGAAAATATACTCCCTTGTCACCTGACTCACTTGAGGGTCAATTGATTCTAAAAGATAAGTTTATTATCCAATCAGCTGCAGATATCAGAAGAAAGCTCCAAAAGCAAGCCCTGGGCCCTGAACAAAATCTGGAGGCATTATTAAACCTGACAACCTTGGTGTTCTATAGTAGGGATCGAGAAGAACAGGCCCAAAAGGAAAAGTGAGATCAGAGAAAGGCCGCAGCCTTAGTCATGGCCCTCAGACAAACAAACCCTGGTGGTTCAGAGAGGACAGAAAATGAAGCAGGCCAATCACCCAGTAGGGCTTGTTATCACTGTGGTTTACAAGGACACCTTAAAAAAGATTCTCCAACAAGAAACAAGCCGCCCCCTCATCCAGGTCCACTATGCCGAGGCAATCACTGGAAGGCACACTGCCCCAGGGGGCAAAGGTTCTCTGGGCCAGAAGCCCCTAACCAGATGATCCAACAACAGGACTGAGGGTGCCCAGGGCAAGCACCAGCTCATTTCATCACCCTTACTGAGCCCTGGCTACATTTAACCATTGAGGGCCAGGAAATTGACTTCCTCCTGGACACTGGCGTTGCTTTCTCAGTGTTAATCTCCTGTCCCAGACAGCTGTCCTCAAGGCCCGTTACCATCCAAGGAATCCTGGGATGGCCTGTAACCAGGTATTTCTCCCACCTCCTTAGTTGTAATTGGAAGACTTTGCTACAGATAGTAAGTATGCTTATCTAATCCTATATGCCCATGCTGCAGTATGGAAAGAAAGGGAGTTCCTAACCTCTGGGGGAACCCCCATTAAATACCACAAGGAAATCATGGAATTATTGCACACACTGCAAAAACCCAAGGAGGTGGCAGTCATACACTGCTGAAGCCATCAAAAAGGGGAAGGAGAGGGGACAACAGCAGCATAAGTGGCTGGCAGAGGCAGAGAAAGACCAGCAGAAAGGAAAGAGAGAAAGAGACTGAAAGAGAGAGAGAGGAAGAGACAGAGACAAAGAAGGAGTCAAACAGAGAGAGAGAGAGAAGTAGTAAAGAAAAAAGTGTACCCTATTCCTTTAAAAGCCAGGGTAAATTTAAAACCTATAATTGAAGGTCTTCTCTATAACCTTATAACACTCCAATGCCACCTCGTCAGTGTAAACAAGGGTATAACCCAAAAGCACTGAGGCCACTGATAACCCATAGCCTTCCTATCAAAAATCCTTAACCCAGCAAGTTTCCTAACAGGGGATCTAAATCTTAACTAATTACCATACAAAGGTCCAACCAGATCTAGGAGGAACTCCCTTCAGGACAGGACTATAGATGATTCCTCGCAGCCGATTAAGGATAAAAGACACAATGGGTATTCAGTAAGGGATAAGGAAACTCTTGTAAAAGCAGAGTTAGGAAAATTGCCTAATAATTGATCTGCTCAAATGTGCAAGCTGCTTGCACTCAGTCAAACCTTAAAGTACTTACAGAATCAGGAAGGAGCCATCTATACTAATTCTAAGTTAATATGGACTGAACGAGGTCTTATTAATAACAAAGAATAATTGAAATATCAACTTACAAGGTGTTCAACAAAAGTAAAGTTTGCTAAAAGTTAACAGTGTAACATGTATTATCCTACTACCACACATTCTCAAAGGATTTCTCAGACAGATCACAAGAAATAACGTAATCTATCCTTACTCTACAATCCCAGATAGACTTTTTGGCTGCAGTGACTCTCCAAAACCATGGAGGCCTAGACCTCCTCACTGCTGAGAAAGGAGAACTCTGCACCTTCTTAGGGGAAGAGTGTTGTTTTTACACTAAGCAGTCAGGGATAGTACGAGATGCCACCCAGCATTTACAGGAAAAGGCTTCTGAAATCAAACAACGCCTTTCAAACTCTTATACCAGCCTCTGGAGTTGGGCAACATGGCTTCTCCCCTTTCTAGGTCCCGTGACAGCCATCTTGCTATTACTTGCCTTCGGGTGCTGTATTTTTAAGCTCCTTGTCAAATTTGTTTCCTCTAGGATCAAAGCCATCAAGCTACAGATGGTCTTACAAATGGAACCCCAAATGAGCTCAACTAACAACTTCTACCGAGGACCCCTGGACCGACGCACTGGCCCTTTCACTGGCCTAAAGAGTTTCCCTCTGGAGGACACTACAACTGCAGGGCCTCTTCTTTGCCCCTATCCAGCAGGAAGTAGCTACAGTGGTCATTGCATAATTCCCAACAGCAGTTGGAGTGTCCTGTTTAGAGAGGGGATTGAGAGGTGAAGCCAGCTGGACTTCCTGGGTCGAGTGGGGACTTGGAGAATTTTTGTGTCTAGCTAAAGGTTTGCAAAGGCACCAATCAGCACTCTGTGTCTAGCTAAAGGCTTGTAAATGCACCCATCAGCACTCTGTAAAAAGGCACCAATCAGCGCTCTGTGTCTAGCTAAAGGATTCTAAATGCACCAATCAGTACTCTGTAAAAATGCACCATTCAGCGCTCTGTGTCTAGCTAAAGGATTGTAAACGCACCAATCAGCACTCTGTAAAAAGGCACCAATCAGCACTCTGTAAAATGGACCAATCGGCACTCTGTAAAATGGACCAATCAGCACTCTGTAAAATGGACAAATCAGCAGGACATGGGCGGGGCCAAATAAGGGAATAAAAAGCTGGCCACCCCAGCCAGCAGCGGCAACCCACTCGGGTCTCCTTCCACGCTGTGGGAGCTTTGTTCTTTCACTCTTCACAATACATCTAGCTGCTACTCACTCTTTGGGTCTGCACCACCTTTAAAGCTGTAACACTCGCCTCAAAGTTCCATGGCTTCATTCTTGAAGTCAGTGAACCCACCAGAAGGAACAAACTCAGGATGCACCACCTTTAAGAGCTGTAACACTCACCGCGAGGTC
This sequence comes from Pongo pygmaeus, assembly GCF_028885625.2. Taxonomy (NCBI): domain Eukaryota; kingdom Metazoa; phylum Chordata; class Mammalia; order Primates; family Hominidae; genus Pongo; species Pongo pygmaeus. Next base: position 59,881,435 of record NC_072381.2, read on the forward strand.
CGTGGCTTCATTCTTGAAGTCAGCAAGACCAAGAACCCACCAGAAGGAATAAATTCCGGACATAATTTTATTTGCATCTAACCATAATTACATAATAGAGGGATTATTAGTATCTTTGTTTTATAGGAGAAAACCTAAGCACGGAGTGATTTTGTAACTCATACACAGTCACACTGCTGGTAAGACATGGAGCCACGATGTGTACCAGGGCAGGCTGGCTCCAGGGCCAGTGCTCTTCAGGTAGAAATAATTATGACATATTTAAAATGGAATCTAGTATTGTTGGAAAATAGGCAATGCATAATGATTCCTTTGCTCTTTTAAAAAATGCAATTATCATCATCGTCCATTCATTAAATAAAATGCTTTATTCAAGTCTAGAAATGTGGTTAAAAAAACAAAATTTCTAGCTGTTAATTTATTTAAAACAAATGGATGCCATTGGCTTGACATCATGTATCACATTACTTAGGGAGATTGAAAAAATGCAATTTAGCAGGATTTTATACTAAGGGATAGTCAGGAGAGGGGAAAATGTGACAAAGTAGAATGTGGCTAATTGGAAATTAGGAAGATCAAATAGGTCAATAATTAATTGTCAAAAACAAGATTGACAAGAGTGGGCAGAGGCAACCTGGGGTAGAACAACATCTTCTATAGTGACATCGAGTAGCGCAGCAAACAGTGTTGAGGGGTGGCCCATCTATGAGATGCTGCTTCCCTTCCTGTGTCCTGACCCTCTGTTGGCCAGCATTCACGGCCATGAATATTACAGTGAAGGAAGTAGCTCTGTCTCACAGTCTCAAAAATTACCATACATTTTTCCCCTCAGTTCTAAACATCATGATACTGATAGAGGCAGGAGGCAGACAAAGGCCTAGGCAGATATGGAGGAGTCCCTGCAGAATCTCCAACCCGTCCCACAAGTGTTTACACCAGATGTTTTGTGCAGATAAGGGTACTGCACAGGGGGCTTGCCTGGGCATGCCCACAATGGACTAGAGGCCCACCTGTACTTGGGGAATGGGGTGGAGCCACCAGGAATTCACGCCTTATGCAGGGAAGGAGCTCGGCCTCTTTGTCTCCTGTGTGGTGGCCCTGGTATTCAATTTGGGAGGTGGAAACCTGCTTGCAGGACCTCCTCTCTTTGCTGAGAGCTTCCTTTTGGCTTAATACATTCCATCCTTCTCACCCTTCAATGTGTCTGCATGCCTTATTCTTCCTGGTCTTGAGACAAGAACCCAGATTAGCTGAGCTAAGGAGCAAAATATCTTGTATCAATATCATTGAAAAAGTGCTGAACTGGAAGCTTGAAAGTTTGAATTTCTAGTACTAGTTCTTCTTTTTACCAAAAAAGAGTCAACAAATTGCATACATTCTCGATATCTAGTTTTCCCATATAAATGGAATTAATTGTTACTTTTTTTTTTTTTTTGAGATGGAATCTCACTCTGTCACCCAGGCTGGAGTGAGTGGTGCAATCTCTTCTCACTGCAACCTCTGCCTCCCGGGTTCAAGTGATTTTCTTGCCTCAGGCTCTCAAGTACCTGGGATTACAGGCTCTGCCACCACGCCTGGCTAATTTTTGTAGAGAGGGGGTTTTGCCATGTTGGCCAAACTCCTGACCTCGGTGATCCACCCACTTTGGCCTCCCAAAGCGTTGGGATTACAGGCGTGAGCCACTGCGCCTGCCAATTTTTACCTTTTACCATGTTTTATTAGGATAAGTCTTATTGGTTCAAAAAACATAAAGTACCAGGAAAATCTTGTTTGAGGGGAGGAATTATGGCACTAGGGAAGAGCACGTGTGCACTAACATGCCCTGGATTGGAACCTCCGCTCAGCCACATGACTGTGAGCCTTTGCAAGTTACTTGATCCCTCTGGACTTTGGCGCCTCATCAGTTAAGGAGAATCATAACAGTTCTTGTGTAGGTTTGTGTGAGAATTAAACAAGACAGTGCAAGTACCATGCCTGGAGCAATGTTTGACACTATAGGGACATCATAAATTCCAGTTTCTTATGTTTGGAAATAGGTATCAAAGAGAGAATAAAATGGAGAGATCGTTGTCCTTCACACAAATAAAAAAGTAACACTGAGATCCTGTTCTTGGTCTATTTATGTTTCTGTCCTCTTCATATCTCAAAATATGAGACTTGGCTTCATAATTCTAGACAAAGCCCACAGTCAGTGAGATCTGGAAGCATGTCAGCAACCAGGACTTGGATTTGGATCTGGAATTCATCACCAGTGTGTGTGTGGGGGTGGCAGGGGAGGCAGCAGGTTGGCAGGAAGACACTGTTAGAGAAAATCAAAGAAAGGTAATGTCTAATTTTAGGACAAGAAGACAGTATTTGAACAGCAGTGAGGTCAACAGGCACCAGTTAGGCTCAGGGCACAGCAGCCCATCACTGGAACTGCTAGCCCTTCATAAAAGCCTTGTGTTGTGAAGCTGTTTTTTCTTCGCATGAGAGAGTGGGGTAGGACTTGGGGGACATTTGTGCTTCTTTCCCAAATCTCTTACTTTCTTTGAGGGTTTTCTAGAATCCAGCTGTTTTTCTTAAGGTTGAGATAATCATAATTTTTGTTCGTCGGGATTCTGATTCGGGTGCATCATAAGCCACTTCCAGGTGAGGGAAGAAGAGGGGGAAGGAAAATAAAAACAAGAGAAAGACAAGGAAAAAGAAAGAAGAAAGGAGAAGAAAGAGGAGCAAAAGAAGGAGGAGAAGAAGGAGAAAGAGGAGGAAGGAAAGAAGTGAAGGAAGTACCAGGCTGGAAGAAAGAGAATGAGCAAGGGCCGTCAGGGAGATGTGAGTGTTGAGAGATTTTAATAGGGATATGAGATGAACTTTATTTTTACACCATTTAAAAAATAACTGAAGAAACCAATAGAAACCAATATTCAGTTAAAAACAGACTGAAGGAACTGAAGAAATACAATGAAATAAGGAAGCTAGCAATACTTAAGGTAAAGTGAGTAATTTTTGTTGTGGATTGATGTAAATCTCTCCAAATGGTACAATGGGGTTGGGAGAGCAGGTTTAGTCATATGAAGGGGAGATGGCATGTTGTCAGTTTCAGATGAGCAAAGATTCTTTGCATTTTCTGTTTTTATACCTCAATGGAATTTTTGCTCAGTTACACTCTATGTAGAATTATAAATTCTGCTTTATAATATATAATTGATATTTTATGTTTCTGATGGTAACATATTATTTATGTGAAATATTTTGGAGGACGAGGATAGCATGCACACTAGAGCCACTCTCCACTCCCGCCTGCATGAAATGAGGCTTTCTCCATTTGCTAAAGCTTAGCAGGAGCTGAAGGGGTCAATCCTCACCCATCCAGGAAGAGAGATTGCATGCAAATTGCTTCTGAAGTTAAGATTTCCCTATGTTCCTGTGAAGTGAAAAGAAATGACAAAAAAAAAGTGGCCAATTCTAAGTTTAAGAAAAACACTCTATTGAAATTTAAATTTTCTCTCTATATAAGAGATTCTTCATGTGGGCATGCTTTTCACTGGCCATTCTATTTCAAAGCTAAAGATTTCTGTCTGCTGTTGTAACCCATTCTGCTTATATGTATGGAAATAAATTATGAAAATGAAGGCACCAGACAAGGCAAAACCTTGCTATGTGGAGTTATGTCTGGTGTGGTAAATAGAATGAACAAGGAAAGAATCAACAAGGCAAAAAGAAGTAAGGAAATGGTCATTATAAAATAGTTTCAAGAAATTCAACCTCTTAGGTCTCAGACTTTCATCTTCATTTACCCCAGTTTGGCAATGTATCTTGGAAAGATTTCCCCAAGCAAGAATGAAAAAACACTAAATAAAATGTACGAAGTCTATCTGGTCTTACAAACTATGGTAAAGATGTTTAGTGCTCAACCATATCTGATTTTCCTCTCCATTCTTCATTCATTGTACTTCACTTTCGCCTTCCAATTAGTTGAGACCAGAGTCCTAGCAAATAAAATGTAACTAGAACTGAGAATGAGCCACTTCAGTTTGAGGTAATGAAAAGTACATAATTGAGTATTCTCCCCCTCCAAAATCTGCTCTGGAAAGTCATTCAACTCATATCACAATTTTAAACATAAACATTGTGTTATGCTATAAGGATTTGGGGTACTTGTTTGTTATTGAAGCACAACCTATACTGGCTGCTACTGGGGCTTTAGTAGTAGTCTTTAGTCATTCCTGGGAATCTAGCAGACTGTGATCATCATCATTAATGGCAATTCTGATGCTTTCTGAGATTTCTAAACATTCCAAATGGGTGAGACTTACGTGCATTAACTGACAGAGGAATGGAAACCAACTGAATTCATTCTGCTAGTGTGTGCAGAATCCAGGAGAAAAATGCCTTGTTTAACCAGGTTACAGTCATTTTTATGAAAATACATTTCATAATCAGTATATCAGCATTCACTTTATAGTTCTTTCTCAGGTATCTTTTGAGATTACTGGAAGGTAACATTTTTATGTCCTTCAATCCTTTTTCCTCTCAAAGAATCAAGCTGTAAGTGTTAGGGTGAACCACATGAAACTGCCAACATTTGACCATTTTTGATCAGCAATTTTATAAGGTGCCATCTCGCATTTCCTTTACTTTGAAAAATAAAGCACTTTATAAAAGCAGATATGATTCCTCCTTAACAGTTCTAACGATAAACATTTTTTCTGCTAAGGAAAACACTAAGAGAGCTGTAAAAGATCAGGATTCAGATATACAAATTATAGAGTTGTGTTTAAAAAATTCTTTCTCTCCATCTATCTGTGGAAAATTATATTGGGGCTTTTATATGCTTAAGCAACTTAGAAATCTATCAGGAGCAGAAATCAATCTATAATATACAACAATAAAATGTGTATGGAAATTACATCTAAAATTGTTGAGGCTACATTTTCTTTTCTTTTTTTTTTTTTTCTAAAAAAGACCTATGGATTTGTTCTAGGAGAAAGCCATTCTAAACTAAATGATTTATAAATCTGCTACCTAATAAAATTCTAATTTATATGAAGAAATTTGTTTACTTCTTGGGAAATAAATATTGTTATGATTCAGAAAACTGAAATTAGCTCATTAATTGGAAGTGTTCAGTAAATCCTTTCTAAGTGAATGACCAACAACCACAGAAGCAATTTTCTAGAAATAATTTTGGCCATTAAAATCCCCAAAATATTTGTTAACCAAAAAGAATCATGAAGACTGATTAAGGAACAATCTCTAGTAGAAAACATTAAGTAAACAATAACCAGTCATGTTATACCACCAATTCCTGGGATTTTTTAGGAAAGAACATTGTAGTGATTCTCCATCCAAAACACTTTGACAAACATCGATTAGGTACCTGCCATCTATCAGGCATATGAGAAACTTTAAGGGGAACATGGATAAATAAAAACGCTGAGCTCAAGTCTAGGTGGCAGATTAGACATGTAAGTACATAAATATAATACGTTGTGGTAAACGCTGTAATACAGATATGTTCAAGGGTACCGGATGTACATGTAGTGAAGTAAACAGCTATGACTGAGGAATGATACAAACAATGACTTATATTTTACCTGTATCTTACATACTGTGTAGGAGTTTATAAGTGCACTGGAGGTGGAAGATAAGAGCAGGCGAGCACATGGGTGGTAATGTGGAAATGAGTGTTCATGGTGAGTTCAAGGATGTATTGAATGTGGCTAAAATGTGAGGTGCCTGGCAGGAGAGCAAGGACTGAAGATTAGTTTAGGAAACTCATGTGTGCTGGGACCTGCAATGTCTAGAATGGCAGGAGAAATCATTTGAAATTTAGCTGAAGGCACTGGAGTCTCATTGAAAGAACCAGAGTAAGAGAATAAAAGGACCAGATTTGGGAGATAAGTCTGCCTTCTGGGTGGCTGTAAGGTGAGTTAAAGAGGTGGGGACCAGCTTCCTAGACCTACTCTTATTCTAAGGTTTATATTAATCTCCCCCTCCCCCGATCCACCATATTACATTTCAAATTCAAGGGTGTACCTCTCTACACCGAACACATCACATATCTTCACCAACACGCAACTTGATTCCTGCCTTTTAGCTCTGCTCCTAATATCCCTATATGCAGCACCCTCTTCTATCTTCCCAAACCATGGCCACTCTTCAGAATTTAGTCCAATTTCTCTCCTGACAAAAACAAACAAACAAAAAACAGAATCACAGAATCTGCTGAAATAAGAGATCTGTATTATCTGCAGTTTATATCTAATAATTATGAAGCTTAAAAAAGAGTTAAGTCAGAAGTACTAAAACGATTTGACCTATTGATATATGCCTGATGGTTGAGGAAACAAAGATGGCATGAAGAATAATTACAAGCAGAGATGCAGTGATGGAGGAATGTTAATTAGGCACCTAGGAGTAGCCGTATGAACTCCTTGATCGTAGAGAAAAATATAAAAGCTGACAGTCAAATGACTGCCTGCTGAGTAAAAGCACAGATCTTGGTTCAACTCAACATGAACCAGGGAAAAGTACATTTTGAAGCCCATTAAGCCTTGGGAAGACTATAAATAAGAAAGTCCTGAGATAAATCCAAAGTGGTTAATGAGGCCAAATGTCTTGATTGACCTAAGATGGTTGCTCCGGAGGGCATGATGACTTACTTACTGAGATAGAAAGCTGGTCGGCAGGAATGCTGAGTTGATTTTATTCTGTTTCTTTAACATGAAGTCTTCTCGACCCAAGTGTGGTTCTCTGAGAAATCTGAAAATATGCTTCATGTCCCATAACCCATTATTCACTGACATTTACAACTCCCAGTCAAGTTCTGTTATTGTTCTCTTCAGAGCTAAAATATGCCTTTTTTCATAGACCCAAAACCTATATGCATTGATCAATTTCAGTGATTTTTGTCAAACCAGGTTGAAAGGGCATCTAATTTTTGAGGAAAAGGAAATAAGTCAAAACGGAGGGCTACTGGGACTTAGACACAGCCACTTTAATTCCTGAGATGACTGTGTTGCATCAAATACGCTCATGCACTGCATAATGACATTTTAGTTAACAACAGACTGCGTATATGACAGCAGTCCTATAAGATCATAATGGAGCTGAAAAAGTCCCATCATCTAGTGACATGATAGTCATGATGTTGTAGTGTACTGTATTACTCATGTGTTTGTGGTGATGCTGGTATAAACAAACTTCCTGTACTGTCAGTCCTATAAAAGTATAGCACATGAGGCAGGGCGCGGTGGCTCGTGCCTATAATCCCAACACTTTGGGAGGCTGAGGTGGGTGGATCACCTGAGGTCAGGAGTTCAAGACCAGCCTGGTCAACATGGCAAAACCCCGTCTCTACTAAAAATACGAAAATTAGCCAGGCGTAGCGGTGGGCGCCTATAATTCCAGCTACTCGGGAGGTTGAGGCAGGAGAATCGCTTGAATCCAGGAGGCGGAGGTTGCAGTTAGCCAAGATCGTGCCATTGTACTCCAGCCAGGGCAACAAGAGCTAAACTCCATCTCCAAAAAAAAAAAAAAAGAAAGCATAGCACATAGAATTCTGTACAGTACATAATATTTGATCATGATAAGAAATTACTCTGTTACTAGTTAATATATTTTCTATACTATAATTGTTATGGTTGTTTTAGAGTATACTCTTTCTGAGTACACGGTATTAAAAGAAAAAATGTTAACTGTAAAATAGCCTCAGGTAGTTCATTCAGGAAGTATTCCATGAGAAGGCATTGTTATCATAGGAGATGACAGCTCCATGTGTGTTATTGTCCCTGAAGACCTTCTAGTGGAACAAGATGTAGTAGAAGATGATGATATTGGTGATCCTGACCCCACGAAGGCCTAGGCTAGTGTATATGGTTATATCTCAGCTTTTAAGAAAAAAGTTTAAAACTAGAAAATAAAACAAAAATTATAAGCATAGAAAGAAGCTTATAATATAAAGATATACAGAGAGAAAATATTTTCATATGGCTGTACAATGTGTATGGCTGTACAATGTGTATTTTAAACTAAGTATTACTACAAAACAGTAAAAAAAATTACAAGTTTATAAAGTAAAAAAGTTACAGCACGCTATGTTAATTTACAATTAAAGAAAAAATATTTTTTTACAAACGTAGTGTAGCCTAACTGTACAGTGTTTATAAAGTCTACAGAGTGTACAGAGTAATGTGCTAGGCCTCCACATTCATTCACCACTCACTCACTGACTCAACCAGGGCAACTTCCAGTCTTTGTATCACAAGTTCCTAAGTTCCTGGACAGGCCTCCAGACCAAGAGTACTCAGTTCGTTTTTACTGAGCAGGACTGAGTTTGATCTCAAGGAGAAAACCATGAAGTTACTTTCTTTCAATAATTCCTTTCCTTCCTTCCAACTGCAGTGCATTTTCTATAATTTATTCATCCCAGTGTGCACTTACACAGTGCATCTGCTTCATCATTATTTCACTATTTCTTCTTGCTTTAAAATTGCATGAGCCATTGAGCAGCTGAGATGATAAATAGGAAAAAACACCTGGGCTCTTGGAGATGAGGGTGTGGTTAAGTTTTGGGGGGCCTCTGTCTATTCGGTCATCTACATAGTCTTGCTTGTTCATTTTTCATATTTTTTCTTATTTATCATTTAATATTCAAAACTAAGGCCTTCTTACTTTGTAGATGACTTGCCTTACCCTCCCTTCCCATATTCATGTTCTCAAACCCATTGCTATCAAGATTTTTCCCTGCTGAGAGATACTCCAGATATCCTAAAATCTAATTCCTTATCAAGGCACTAAAGGTTCTTCAGAATCTGCCCAAATTATATTCCTTTGATACTTCCTACATTCCTATTTAGTCAGTTTTTTTTCTGGAACAATTTTTTGTACCTTTGCTTGCTCCACACCTTTTTCATGCCCCAATCTTTTCTGTTTTGCAAGACACAGCTTTGATCCTCTCTCCTTTCTAGAGCATCTCTTGCCCTCCTGAGTTCTTCTGGAACTTTTATCGAGACCACTGTGTTGTACTCCATTAATTACTAAAGGCTGTAAGCAGAATATATTCAAGAGTTTTACTGTTTCTTTGGTTTAGAGATTGTCATACATAATGGGGGTTAATTTTCAAAGCTAGAAAAGAAAAAAGAAAGCAGTAATATTGACAAAAATGTTTTGTTTGTTCCATCAATGGTAATTGATTATTGGCTTACTTCTAGTGCTCAATTTTGAAATTTGGTTTTCAATGGCATTGGAAGGGAAGGTTTCTATAGAAAGATATATCCCCCAAAGCATCAACTAGCATTATATGTATTTATTTGCCTTTTGGTTCAATTTAAAATATTTTTCAAAAACTAGGAAACAATGTATAAAGACACGTTAAATGGCCTTAGTTTGGAAGCAGACTGCCATCACTTCTTAAGGAAATGGAAGTATGAATCTCTTCCATTGTGATGCAATCAAGACTTCTAATTTATTTGCTTAGTGCAAGAGCATGATTACATTACCCATTATCCCTGAGGGAATGGGATGCTTTCTCAATCCTTCTGCTTTAATCTCCGTATCTGTATTATTAAAATGTATCCTTGTATCTAAAGATAATAGGATTACCTGTCTACGGGGAGCTAATGCTACTTTATTGTTTAGTGAGATCTCTAACCCGATACTTGAAGCAGTGAACACAGGGGCGCTCTGAATATATACACACAGCACATTCCAGGAAGCCTCCTGTTTGCAAGGATGTAAACTCAGTTCAGTAGCATGCAGGCAAATAGTACCTCAGAGCTTTTATCCATAAAACAGCACTTCCACAACATTTTTTTGCTTGTGTATAGCTTAGGAAAATGTAAAGAAAAATAATGCAAGTAAGACAGTTGTTTTCTAGCTCTAGCTCTTAACTGTTTTGAACTAAAATCACTGGAATTTGTTATTTTTGGAAGCATAACCATTTCACCACAAAAATACAAGTATTACTAAAATATATGAGCACACATATTTCAACAGGATGGGCTAGTAAACTTAAACTAATGTAGTGTTTTTTATCACTATAAGGTAAGTGGAATTCTAGGTTGCATCTGCTACTTATAGTTTTTCAATTCTTGGAACTTTGCTGAAAATCTCATGTAAGCTTCCTTAGCCATTTCTTTAATATTAGCTTAAAGACACCAATTTACTTTGCTTCTGAAGAAACATAATGATAAAAATATATACATATAATGACAGCAATAATGGTCACAGCATTTTTATTGAATATTATATGTATATTGGGTGTTACAGTAGGCAAGTTACCCATCATTAATTTAATTCCTCTATTTCATGATGCTACTATGTACAAGGTTCTACAGTATATACTGTGATCAAGGGGAGAGAGGAAGAGATAGAGGAAGAAAAAGAGGAAGGGAGGGAGGAAGGAAGAAAGGAAAGATAAAAGGAGGGAGGGAAAAATACAAAATTAAGACATGAGGCCGGGCACGGTGGCTCACGCCTGTAATCCCAGCACTTTGGGAGGCCGAGGCGGGTGGATTACGAGGTCAGGAGATCGAGACCATCCTGGCTAACACGGTGAAACCCCGTCTCTACTAAAAATACAAAAAATTAGCCGGGCGTGGTGGTGGGCGCCTGTAGTCTCAGCTATTCAGGAGGCTGAGGCAGGAGAATGGCGTGAACCATGAAGGCGGAGATTGCAGTGAGCTGAGATCGCGCCACTGCACTCCAGCCTGGGCAACAGAGCGAGACTCTCTCTCAAAAAAAAAAAAAAAAAAATTAAGACATGGTCTGTATTTTCACAAATCTGCTTGGGAGAGGGTGTGTGGTAAACATTTGTCAAATTTTCCCCACAGCATAATTTGCAAAGAGTTTTAGTTTTTGTCCTATTTAAAGAAACTGAAGCTAGAAATCATAGATTACATGTATAGCTTATATATGGGAGTGAGTTTTGTAAGAAATTTAAACAGTACACCAATACTCAAGAAAAGCTTTAAGTCTCCATCAAAGGACTGGTGAATAAATTCCTATGTTTGCAAACATAACATATTTAAGAGATGTATGGATCTTCAGAATATTTTTCTCTTAAACATAATTTTAAAAATAATTAATCAACTATTCAGCAGTCGTTGCCCATAAAGGAGTCATTTCCACTAAACTGTACAAGGTCACTCAACTTGTTAGAGCAAGCACTATTATTTACCCTAACTAAATCAGGTTGACACCAAACTTCAAGATTTCCCATCACCAGATAAATACAAAGACATTTTCTATCTCCTAATCTATTATCTATCTATCTATCTATCTATCTATCTACTATCTACCTATCTCTCATCTGTCTGTCCATCTATCTTCTTATCTTTCATCTATCTATTTATATCTAAGTGAACAGTGTGTGATATATTCACAAACACAATGGTAGCTCCAAAGAGTAGGAAGGGACAATGTGCATGTGACAAGGTTTGTGGTGACGAGCCTTGCTTAGTATCCAGTCTAAGGGTACCTGATAAACAATAAACAGTGAGAGGACATTGTGCTTCAAGAGAAGAGCACTTTAAAGTCTCTTTGTTTTCCTCCTCCTACTCTAGTCACCTTTCTAAACCTTTTATTCTCCAAATTTTCTTCTGAGTCTACGGCTCTCATCTCTTGGCAGACAGAGCAGCCTCTTGAGAGCTATCAGTGCCTTTAAAACCCCTTGTTCCCTTGCCCAGTATTCTATTCAGCAGGCGGTTGTTGAGAACTGAGCTTATGCCCACCATAGCCTGTGCAGGAAACCAGGGAAAAAGAAATGCAGGTATCAGGATTCTCTTCTGAAGACCTTACCAAGCACTGGTGTATTAGAAGATATAAAAACAATGGGAAGTGTTCTCCTCCAAAAGGTGGCTTGCAAATCACTATATATTTATGTTGTGCCTATTACAGAGCAGGAAGCGTTGTAGGCACTCTATCAGCTTTGGAGGAGAATGTCCATCACAGTCACGCAGATCACATTAGTTAATAAGTCAGTTCACTTCTGAACATACCATTAAATAGCAATGAAACCAAAAGAGCAACTCCTTCATTTTAGAAGGTGTCACTTTTACTGACAAATGACATTTGTCAATGTATTGATTTATTTGTCAATTTATTTACTTCAGGAGAATATTATGCCCAAGAAAAGCCTAGTAAAGCACTGGTGTTTCTGCCAGTCCCTGCTGAAGATTTCACCAGCTTTCAGCAAAAATATTGGCATAATATTTCCAACTGGACTGAGTTAATCTGAAATTGTTCCTCCTGCACATTTTAATTTTATGAAGCTTATAAAATCTAATATTTATTGAGAATCTCAGCATATTAGGTATTTCACATTAATTGTTTCAATTGACATTACCACAGTTTTATGAGGTAAGTCAATTATTATCTCCAGTTTACAAATGAGGAAACTGAGTTTCAGAAAATCTAGTAAATTGTACAGAATCAGTCAATTGTTCAGTCAACAGTGGCAGTGGTAGATTTCAAATAAGGCAATTTTGCTCCAAAACTCAAGCTCCTTAATTGCCACCTTCTAAAGCTTACCCAAAAGGCAGTTTCTTTTTCTCACATGATTTTTTATCACAAGTCAGTCTTAACAACCATGAGTGATGCCCCAATTATGTTTTAATATTATACTCTTCTTTGACATAAAATCCAGTAATGTCTGGTCTAGACCCTGGGCTTCAAGGCTCTAGAGAAAACAGCCTGAGTTGTTTAGCAAGAAGTAAACCTGCCCTGTGGCAGCACATTTAAACTCTTGCCCAGAACAGCTTAACCTTGAGCAGCCCCAGGATCATGTGGCTAACATCCCTTGGCAAGGAGCTTTCAGGCGGGGATTGGACAGTAACTGGAATTGAAGCTGCTTATAATTATCTGCATCATTTTTAGCTTTCAAATTGAATTCCACTGTAACTGCCTGGTGAAACTAGGGCATTTATTATGTGTCTTCAGCAAAAGAAATGGCTCTGAAGAAAGCTTCACCATATTCAGGATCATATTGAGCTGCATTGAGTATGCAGAGCAAACATCAACCCTGTCGGCTCACAGCATGATCAACAGTGATTCATAAACACAGAACACTCCTGGAAATCTTGGTCCTTACTGGAAAAGTCCAGAGAATAAAGATTAAAATCATGACAAGGGAGGGAGAGTGGTCTGGTAAGACATTTATGGTTTGCTTTCTTTAGACTATTTTATTAGTATTTTAGAAGGAGCATGTGTCCATGTATTACTTGCATGATTAAAATTCTAATTTTCAAAGGACTCAGTGCATTCATTACTTCATCAAACATTGATTGGTTATTTAATGTGTCAGGCATTCTGCTGGTTATTGTTGATTTAGCAGTGGATAAAATTAAAACAATGGCACATTTCATTCATCACAGTCAAGAGACTAACATAAAGTACCTTGAAGACTCCAACCAGCCTGTTGGGGTTCAAATTTCACCTCGGCAGTTATTAGATGTGAGGCATTGCTCAAGATATATATCTTTCATTCTTCAATGTCCTCATCTAAAATACTATGATTGCAATAATAGTACCTATTTCATAGGGTGGTATTAAAAGTTATATGATGTTAATATAAGTAAAGGGCTTAGAATAGTGTTTGGTGATTGGTAAAATTCATATTAGTTTTGGTATAACTAGCTACATGGATAATGCTTTCCATCAGATCTTTTTCTATTTGTACAAACCATGGCATGATATAGATGAATATGGTATATTATATGACCATATCAAAAAGGATATTCTCATATCATAGCTCTGAAATAAAATACATAGATAGTGCAATTTATAAAACAAAGGTTAGTACATAAACACACAAACAAAAGACATTTTTCTTTTTTTTTTTTTTCCAGTAGGTAAGAACACAGACTCTGAACACTAATTACCTGGGTAGAATCCCAGCTCCATCCCTCCCTGTCCCTGTAGCCTTGTGTGAGTTAGCTTTTCCCTGTTTCGTAATTTTTTTTGTCTGCAATTAATAATGGTGTTTATCTCATAGAGTTGACATGAAGATTGAAATATGTCACCTGGGTATTTGTACACTGCCCTGTAATCAGAAAGGCCCCACTCTTAGTTTAATGCTCTGGCATCACCATGTTAAAAATCTTAATAATTTTTGAACAAGCAGCTTTGCATTATTTTTCACTGGACTGACCTCACTAATTATGCAGCCAGTCATCATGAGACTTAAATGAGCTAATATATGTAAAGACTTAGAACAGTGCCTGGCACAGAAAATGCTATGTAAATATTAACTATTATATTATTATATTCCTTTATTTAGATACCAGAAGTTCTTATTTCAAGTGATTTTGTAAATGCAAGATTTTTCTTTTCACTACAGTAAGAAAAATACTTGTTTTTTATGTGGAATTTAAACAATTACTTAGCTGAGCATTAAACATGACATACCGCCTGCTATGAAATGCCATAATTATGATGAATATGCTAGTTTTATAATAGACCTTGGCTACAAAGTTTTTGACTATGACAATACAACAGTCCAGAGTCAGACGGAGTGAGAAGAAAAGATCCAACACTTCCTGAGCATCTACTATGTACACAACAGCACAATGGTCATCTCATCAAGTCCTTTCAGTTCTCCTCCAAATTATAACTCTACTTTTGTAGATCATGAAACTAAAACTGAAGACATTTAATACAGCCCAGTCAACATCACAAAACAAAGCATAAAAATTGAAATCCAGGTCTAACTACAATGTCTACATTTTCGATGTCAGATTGTCCACCTCAAATACTGAGTATAAGAAGAGTGACATATATGTGAGTCCATCATTACATATGTATGTATACACGGTGCTCAGAAATATCAAGGAAGACATGATCCCAGGATTTGTTTTTATCCTGTCAACATTCTTCTGAGGAAAGGAGCTCCATAAAATGCAGTAGGCATCAGAACCCACAGTCCTGGAGGCAGAGTGATCTCTTAGGCGAAGAAACTCTGGTAATGTCCGCTGTTGCTCTGTTAGAGTAGGTAGTCAGGCAGGCATGAGGAAAGCAGGAGAGGGGCTCCCAACCTAAGAATGTCAGGCGACCGTCGGGTGATGGTCAGGCAGTTGTCACACTGTCTTTCTAAAACAACAATTGGTTTAGGCCAGTGCCAGGTGTCAGGCCTCTGAGCCCAAGCTAAGCCATCATATCCCCTGTGACCTGCACGTATACATCCAGATGGCCTGAAGTAACTGAAGAATGACAAAAGAAGTGAAAATGGTCTGTTCCTGCCTTAACTGATGACATTACCTTGTGAAATTCCTTTTCCTGGCTCATCCTGGCTCAAAAAGCTCCCCCACCGAGCACCTTGTGACCCCCACCCCTGCTGCCAGAGAACAACCCCCTTTGACCGTAATTTTCCTTTACCTACCCAAATCTTATAAAATGGCCCCACCCCTATCTCCCTTCACTGACTCTCTTTTTTGGACTCAACCCGCCTGCACCCAGGTGAAATAAACAGCCTTGTTGCTCACACAAAGCCTGTTTGGTGGTCTCTTCACACGGATGCGAGTGACCAGGGAAAAGAGTCTCCCAATAGATAGGAAACACCTGAAGTGGTGATCAGCCACTTTCTGATAAGATCTCAGGAGTTATGTGTGTGGGCTCAAGCATGAGCACTAAGAGGCAAAATGGTGGAGTTTAACTGGTATATGTCCTTCCTCTTAGAACACTTGGCTGGTAAGGGAAAAAGGCCTCAAGTGAGCATGTGTACAACTTCAGTAAACACACCGTGCATGTGGCCCCTTCCAAATGCTGGTAGGCCACTGTGCATGTGGGCAGCCTGCTCCAAAGGCAGAATCAATGGAGAGGTAATGCAACCCACCAAATCATGCAACATACAAAACCCAAGACAAAGGTCAAACAGTGCACTTGACTCTCAAGTTGCCCACTTGGCCCCCTTCCAAGTGTGCTTTACTTCCTTTCATTCCTGCTCTAAAACTTTCTAATAAACTTTCACTCCTGCTCTAAAACTTGCCTCAGTCTCTCACTCTGCCTTACACCCCCTTGGTCAAATTCTTTCTTCTGAGGATCAAGAATTGAGGCAGTGTTGCAGATGCATACAATTTGCCCCTGCTAATAGTTCTATAATTCTAAGCAGTGTTCCAGTCTATGAGAAGAGTTTCAGAGAGTAAATAAGAAAGAGGGAGAAAATGGCCATAAGAGAAGAAAAGCCAGAGAAAGATGAGAAAAAAGCAAAAGAGTTTCATTTTTCTATTTCTTCATTTTTGCATGAATGATCTTGTTGTGTGTAAAAGTGTCAGTACCAGAAAGTGCACAGTCTGAAACTGATTCCAAAAACAAACAAAAAACTCCCCAAAACTTTCAACCATCCCATGCAAACTCAAATGAAACTAATTTTGGACCAGGTGTAGTGGCTCACGCCTATAATCCCAACAGTTTAGGAGGCTGAGGCTTGAGCCCAGGAGTTGAGACCAGCCTGGGTAACATGGCGAAACCCCCATCTTTACAAAAAGTACAAAAAATAGCCAGGTGTGGTGGCGCACACCTGTAGTCCCAGCTACCAGCAAAGCTGAGGTGAGAGGACAGCTTGAGCCCGAGATTGTAGTGAACTGAGATCATGCCACGGCACCCCAGCCTGGGTGACACAATGAGACCCTGCTTTAAAAAAAAAAAAAAGAGAGAGAAAGAAAAAAGAAAGATAATTTTGAAGAAAATAAAGGGAAAAATTTTATTTAAATTACAAAATGCATGCTCCAGATTAAGAGTTCAGATATCTAAGAAAACTAAGAGGCCTGATTGAAGTTTTCTCTGCCTCAAAGTGACCTAGAGCCCAACAAATGCATTAACTCCCCCTAAAAGCAACTCCAAACTACAATAGAAAAAAAAATGTTCAAAGAAAAAAATCAAAATTCAGAGTCCTCTACTAGAGAATAACAAATAGAGGCTGGGCGCTGTGGCTCCGGCCTGCAATCCAGCACTTTGGGAGGCCAAGGGGGGCAGATCATTTGAGGTCAGGAGTTCAAGACCAGCCTAGTCACATGGCAAAACTCTGTCTCTACTAAAAATACAAAAATTAGCCAGGAGTGGTGGGACACGCCTGTAATCCCAGCTACTCAGGAGGCTGAGGCAGAAGAGTGGCTTGAACCTGGGAGGTGAAGGTTGCAGTGAGCCAAGATTGTGCCACTGCACCCCAGCCTGGGTGACAGAGTGAGACTCCATCTTGGAAAAAAACAAACAAAAAAACCACAAATAGAAATGGCAGACCAAAATATGTCCACCTTTTTCTGTGATCTAGGAACATGAATAAGAGGGTGGCTGGGGGCAGTCCCCTGATGTCCCTTCACCTTTAGAGTGACAAAGAATGCAAACACCCTTAGCAGGAAAACAGGTTAGTCTTCCTTAAGGCAATCCAAACAGATGTTTCAATTTTTTTTAATCAACATAATATGTGGTAGCTTATGATTATTAATGAAGACAGAAGTTCAATTTTGATGTTATGATAGTTTTTTTTTTAAGCGTGTGAACAGAAGGGCTGGGACTTTTTTCTGTTGATTCCTATAATAACTCCCTCTTCTGCATAGTGTGGCTGGCCTCATGTCAATGAAACTCTTTCTTTACTGCAATGCTGTTGCTTTTTCCTGTTGATTTTAAGCAAAATAAAGACATTTTGTTTCTATTATTGCATGAGAATTACACCTCCCTGATTCCTATATGATATTTTTTCTAACTGTGTGGAATTACAGAAACATCGTGTGAATATTTTTATATTTGGATGGATTCACAGAATTTGTCACCCTTTCAGGATGTTTCTTGCCTAGTTATGTAGATACAAAATATGATCTGTGCTTATTTGTGAGTGAAGTAAGGTACACCCCAGATAGAGTATTAGAACTGAAACTGCCTTTGCAAAAATTATAATAGAAAATTATGGCAGTGGGGGAGATCTGATCTAGCCAACCCCCTCTTGCCTTGAGCCTTCAAACTGCTTTTAATTATTCCTTGGCTGCTTAAGCCAAACTAGCTTTGGGAGGCATTTAATTTATAGTTTAAATGATAATAGCCTTTCCCCAAAACTCAACCACTTTTGTAAAGCTAATGAGTGACCACCAGGCTAGGCGGATAGAGGGGGCTGAATTCTGCTAAGGTGTAGACATAAAGGATTGCCAGCCATTATTCAAGAGATCAAAAGGTATGCAACTTCCCTGATTACCCCTGCAGACAGCATCACTATTATTGAACCTAAGATTGGCCTTTTGAAATGTCTTTTTGGGTTCTTTGCATATCTGACACCTGGCTTCACCTGGACTCACCAACTGCTCTTGTGGCCCCACCAGAAGCTATTCAGCACACAGGAGGATCATTTCCCATAACCCTATGACTGCACCCCCAACCAATCAGCAACAAACATCCATTGCCTAGCCACTCCCATCACTTCCCCCAAACAACCTTTGAAAAACCCCAAGGCCGGGTGCAGTGGCTCACACCTGTAATCCCAGCACTTTGGGAGGCTGAGGTGGGTGGATCACCTGAGGTTAGGAGTTCAAGAGCAGCCTGGTCAACATAGAGAAACCCCGTCTCTACAAACATACAAAAATTAGCCAGCATGGTGGCAGGTGCCTGTAATCCCAGATCAGGGGGTTGGGGAGGAAGAATTGCTTGAACCTAGGAGGCGGAGGTTGCAGTGAGCTGAGATCGTGCCATTGCACTCCAGCCTGGGTGACACAGTGAGACTCCATCTCAAAAAATAAAATAAAATAAATAAATAAATAAATAAAACCCCCTAACCTAGAAGCCATTGAGGAGATAATAATTCCGTATCCCCCCATGGCGTGGCCAGCCTCATGTCAATTAAACTCTTTCTTTACTGCAATTATGTGAATTAATTTTGTTTGTGCAGTGGGCAGGAGAATCCATCAGGTGGTTAAAGAATTCACTTCGGCAGGTGGGGGTGGGGAACAAAACAGGACTTCACCTGAGAGATTTGAGACTTTGCATCCAGCACAACATTCTCACTTTACCTGAATGCACTTCCCTGGAAACTGATGCTCCCGATGTTATCAGATATAGAGTGCTGGATGTATCATCCTCCTAGTAGATTCAAGTGAGTGATAGATAATAAGGCTCATTCCTTGCTCGGATCATAAAGGGGACTATATTCAATTACTTATTAAAAGTCTAGAGAAGATGATACTTAAGCCATGTTTAAGTGTCGGTAAAAAGGCAAATATGACTCTTGGGGAAAGCTAACAAGTAAATGAGAGACTAAAAAGATAGGCCAGGTGAACTAAGAGTTTGGGTTTTTAGCTAGGGATTCTAAACTCTCCTTGACAACTGAGAGCCATTGTTGTTTTTGAACAAAAATGAGGCAATATGAAAAAAGATATAGTGTGGAAAGTTTATGTAGTAATATGCAGGAATAGATTAATAGGCAAGAATGTCAACTAGATGGCATTTGATGACTAATTCCATATTGAGTTCTCTTGTCTCTTTATTGTCTTGGTGTGCATATCTGTCACAATTCCAACCTGAATAAATCTAACTACTTGCTTTCTCTAGTTTTGCCATACAGAGTCCCAGTTTACACATGTTGCCTTGATACTCCTGGCTAGCACTCTTTCACTTTCAAAAGTCCCCTCATTTGGAAAGGAAATCATATGGCCACCCTGACGTTGCCCAGCCACACTGTTGAACATCTTGTATGCTGGACTAATTCAATCATTCTCCTAAACCCGCCTTTTATTGCTGCAGTTCCAAGGTTCAGTCTTGAACCCTAGGATCGTTCTCTCCTGGATCTATGTTCTTTCCCTCTGAGAATTTGAATTCATGACACTGGCTTAAATTGTCACTTACTTAAAGATACTCCACATATTTATATTTTTAGCATAGGCCTCTCCTTTGAGCTCCAGACCTAACTTTCTAGTTGGTATCTTCACATGGATCCCAACTGCAAAGTCATCTCAAACTCAACCTGTCTGAAAGCCCAGTGAAGATTTATAGCTGAGACTATTCTTCCATCCCTCAACCCCCAAAGTTTGGATTGTCTCCAGTGTGCTTTCTCCTGGTAGACCACATACCACTCATGCTGCACTCAAGCCAGAATCAAGGAGTTATTCTGACCTCTCACTTTCCTTCATTCCCACATCTGATCTCTCAGCAATCTATGTCACCTTAATTCCAAATACAGTAAGTCTTCACTTAATGTCATCAATAGGTTCTCAGAAGTTGCCACTTTAAGCAAAATACTGTATAATGAAAACAATTTTACCATAGGCTAATTGATATAAACAAGAGTTAAGTTCCTACTGCCTATTTCTGGTCACAAAAATATCACACAATTTTAAATAAAGACCTCTACTATTAACCATTGAAATAAATGTGAGCTATATATACATTTAAGAAAGATGAATTTAAAAAGTAAGATAATTATTTACCCAATTATTCAAGTTCAGAGTCAAAGGAGGCTGCAGCCTGTCCCAGCAGCTCAGGGTGCAAGGCGGGGCCAGCCCTGGACAAGACGCCAGCCATCCCATCTCAGGGCGCACTCATTCATATGCACCCACGCTCACTCACACTCCAGCAATTGACCTCATGCATAGATCTTTGGGATGTGGGAGGAAACAGCAATACCTGAGAAAACCCATGAAGGGTTGGGCACGGTGGCTCACGCCTATAATCCCAACACTTTGGGAGGCTGAGGCAGGTGGGTCACCTGAGGTCAGGAGTCTGAGGCCAGCCTGGCCAACATGGTAAAACCGCATCTCTACTGAAAATACAAAAAATTAGCCGGGTGTGGTGGTGCATGCCTGTAATCCCAGCTACTAGGGAGGCTGAGGCAGGAGGATTACTTGAACCTGGGAGGCGAAGGTTGCGGTAAGCCAAGATCGTGCCACTGCACTCCAGCCCAGGAGACAGAGGAAGACTCCATCGCAAAAACAAACAAACCAACTAACAAAAAAACCATGCAGATTTGAGGGGAACATGCAAACTCCACACAGGCAGGGGCCCAGGCCTGGAATTTTTTTGTTTTGATTTGTTTTGTTTTTCCCTTGTCAACAGTCTAACAAAATGACAGTATTTGAGGACCTGCTGCAGCATTCCCCCTTACATCTCCTCCCCACCACCATGATCACCCAAGCTGCTGTAATTAGTCGTGAATGAAGGCAGAAAGCTCATTACTACTCTCCACATTGACATTAGCCCCTGAAATCTTCTGTTTGCCATGGGGCCACATATTTCTTTTGTTTGTTTTACCATAAATCTGATCATGTCTATCACCCAGGTGCATTTTCAAGCAAATCAATACCCCATTTTCCTTAAAATCAATATAAAAAGATGCCCCCTTCCTCCTCTCCAGTCTCCTCTGGTGCCACCCCTCTCCTGTGCTCTGGCCACATGGCCTGTTCTCCATTCTCCTCATGGCCTCAGCTCCTTCTCACCAGGCACCCTTTGCACTTTCTGTCCCCACTGCCCAAAACATTTCTTTCCTAGTACCCTCGCCTGCTTGAGGCCTGCTTCTTTCTGGCTCAGCTTAGTCTTCACTGTCTCAGGAAAATCATCTTCATGATTTGGGCTTTCTTAAAAAAGCAAATTTACAACTTACATGCCAGAGAAGACAACTGAAATTTTGCTGATATTAGAGATCAGTAAGGAAAAAACCTAGAAAGAAAACAGAAGAGTTCAGGCCTGAAACTTGGGAAACATAACCATTTAAATATAGGATGGATAGGGAGATAGAGACAGTGAAGAGAGTAGGGGAAGCCAAAGAACAAAGTCCTCATTCATTTAGTTAATCAAAACTTTGCCTGTGATAAATAGATGTTAGCATATCTTCACATTATTTTTGACTGCTGCCTAATTATCTCCCACTTGTTCTTGTAGAGGAATCACACATGTGACATTGGAGCATCCCTAATTCTGGTTCTACTTTTGAATAGGTGTGTGGTTTCAACTGAGTTGGTTCATCTCTCTGTAATCAGGTATTTCACCACCTATGAAGTACCATTTACCTCATTTTACAAAGGATGAAATACAGAGGAGAGAAGTTGAGCCACATGTGTGACGTCACAAAGCCAATGACAGGGCCAAGATTGGAACTCAGAAACCAGAGCTGTCCAACCTGAAGTCCAAGCTCTGCACCCTATTCAGCAGAGCTTCCAAAGAATGACAGTCACTAATCCACTGCTCCCTGTATCTTCAGAGTGGCAAAAATGACAAATCCAGGCTAGATACAAAGACTCTCAAGGCAATCTGCTCCTTAACGGGGAGTCAAAGATGCTTGCTTTAGCCAGGATCTGAAATGACCTTAATCCATATTTAGCTAAAAACAGACCAGATACTCTGGGCTTTTCGATCACAGTAACATATTTCAATCAATGAGACCAACACCACCCAAGGTAAGGTCCCAGCCAGAGATTCATTCTCCTGTAACAACTGGAGCTTACTGAAAGTGACATAACTAAGAAAGAGACACAGGAGTCACAGTGTTGCAGTTGTTTTAAGGCCACAGTACACTGAAGCATGATGGGTTTTCCAGCCACTGGTGAGGACCTTAGGGCGTGGGAGGAGGAGCTATGTGCATGGACTGGCAACACATTGCGGATGCAGGCTAGGTTCCCAAGCTCATTGTCACAGCAGCCTTCCACCTAAGGGGGAAAGTCGGAACTTGGGCTTATTGCCTCCCAGAGGTGGACTTACTGTGCAGAGAATGGAGCCCAGGCTTCAGGTTTCATCTCTTGTTCAACCCTCTAAGGAGGATGAGAGTTGATGGGAAATGCAGAGGATTGCAGGTGGAGAGGAGATGCCAGGTTGCAATCAGGAAACTCTCTATGCAAACATGTTTCAATGCATTGCCTAAAAAGAACACAAAAGGAGGACCTGGATCTCCCAGTCTCTGCTAACTTTGGTGAATTCTCTCTGCTTGTAAATTTGTGGTTTTTTTTTTTTTTTTTTCTTGAAGAGAGCCAAAAAAATGTATAAGCTTTAGGATCCACAGGAGAAGATACCTGTTTTGTTGAGTCCTGGAGATTATGACCTTAAGTTTCTCTCTATATATGTCCTTTAAATCTATTGCTAGATAGGTAAGCTAGGGAGGGAAGGAAGATACTGCCTGAAATAACATGAGAGAATCTTCCTACATGTTTGAAAAAGAGCAGGTACTCTCTCTCAAAACCTCTACAACCATACTTGTTCATTTTGGTGTAGAAAAATGATATAGGACTGAATAATAAGCATGACTGAGCTAATTAATAATGACAAGTATTATCAAGTCTCTGATAATTTACTGTGCAATGTGGACAAAAATGAGTTTGTGTGTGTTTATGCCGCATGTATTTGTGCACGTTTGTGTTGATGTGTGTTTGTGCTTCATTTATGGGGTGACTACTGAGGAGAATATTGATTTGTGAGGGAGAGATAGAACAAAAACAGAGACGTGAAAGAAGGCAAAGAGACAGAGGGAGACATGAAGAGTAGTGGGAAATAAGAGTGGGAAGAAATGACAGAGGGAGGGAGAGTAGGGTGAAAGAAGGCAAGGAGTTCAGGAGACACAGGGTTTTCTAATCACCAGAATCAAGGTCATCTTGACCCCTTTAAGAAATAAAGTTATTAATATTTTTTTAAGTCTTATAGTGGTCTGAACAAAATGATTCTCAGTAAAGTACTCTCTCTTCTTGTCACTTGGGCTCCAAAGGGGAGTGGTGGAGGATGCCACATGTTGCAGCCTTTTTTTTTTTTTTTTTTTTTTTTTTTGAGACAGAGTCTCGCTCTGTCACCCAGGCTGGAGTGCAGTGGTGCAATCTCGGCTCACTGCAAGCTCCGCCTCCCGGGTTCACGCCATTCTCCTGCCTCAGCCTCCTGAGCAGCTGGGACTACAGGGGCTTGCATCCATGCCCGGCTAATTTTTTGTATTTTTAGTAGAGACGAGGGTCTCACCATGTTAGCCAGGATGGTCTCGATCTCCTGACCTCGTGATCCGCCCGCCTCGGCCTCCCAAAGTGCTGAGATTACAGGCGAGAGCCACCGTGCCCGGCATGTTGCAGCTTTTTAAATTCTCACTTCACATTTTTGATGAATGTGTCCCAGAAGGGCCATTTCTGCCAATGGCAAAGTTTCTTTATGTTTTGGAATGTGCCTTCCAGCAGTCACACAAAATCTCACCCTGCAAATTGCTGGGGAGCTTTGGAATTTTGAAGTAAAGAAACCATAATTGGTAGTAAGTTTGGGTAGCAAAATTAAACTGAAGAACAAGGAAAATAAGGTACTAAAAATTTATTCTGTGTCCAACTCAAGAAAATGATTACTTTTAGAAAATTGTGCATTGCCCCAAAGCACCTTAGTACTGGGACTAGTCTTCAAATATCTCAGCTTCACAGTTACTTTGTTATTCCTGATGATGATGATGATGATGATGATTATTATTATTACCATCATAAATGGCTGACTAGTCCAAGTTACTTACCTTCATTTTTGCTTATTACTGAAACTCCCTAATTGCTCCTTCATATTTATAGGACGGCGGACTTTCAATTTGCAACATACAATATTTGGATCAAACAATACACATCTCTGATTCTACTTACACCAATATCTAATATCATCATGGTGATTATAGGTGACGATGGTGGTGATGACGGAAAATAAAGAAGAATGAGGAGAAGGGCCTCTGATTGATTTCTTGAGCATTTACCGAATTTAACAGCAGTTCCCAGATGGGAAGTAGCATAGCTGAGCCTTAAATTCATGCCCTTCAGGATCTGTGGCTCTCACCAATATCATGAGGCTAAATTCCCACCAGAAAACAGAGGCAATCTATGATGTAAAGGCAGACAATTCCCAAATTCATACTTGTTTCCCTCTACTTGTGAAAGCATAATTTTTTGTTCATCCTAAGGTCACCAGAACCTTCGAGATAATCTGGCACATGAAAGGTACTCGGTCCTTGTTTCCTGAATGAATTATTCAGTGGATGCAACAGCTGCTGATGGAGGCTCAAGACTCTTCTCAGTCTCTACACAGAGCATGGTAACTTGGTCCTAAATATGAACTTACAGATCTCAACTGTTTGCTCTGGCCATTCCTAATAATAGACACATCAAGATATTATATTAAGATTACAGTGTTTGATATTTTCAAATTGGGGTAAACTTGGCCTGTATCTAGCAGGAACAACTCCAATCTAATAATATGCACACTCATGACTCATAGGGGAATATGCAGGCTTGACTCATCAAGGGGAAGGCCAAATCTTTATTTCTTGTGGAAATCTCATTGGTTACAAAATACATTAAAAATATAGAATCTGAGAGGGTAATAAAATCAGATTTTCCAACAATGAAGCATACTAGCCACATTCAGGATCATTTAAGAGTGGTTATTATTGGCTCTCTGTAGTACTGAGAAAGCCAACTGTATCATAAATAGTTCTGCATTTCCAGAGAACCTAGCTAATTTTAGACATTCTGCCAGAAGTTCATCTCTGCCTCAAAGGGCTTTGAAAATAAAAGTAAAGGCAAACAGGCAAATAAAAGTTAAAAAGGAGAGGGTGCGGGCAGAGAAGAAGAGGGAAGAGGAGAAGAAAAGAGAAAGGAAGAAAGAAAATAAGTAAGGGAGGGAGGGAGGAAGCTGGTTTAATTTTTCACTTCCTTGATATTGAAAAACTGCATTGGTGAGCAAGAAACTGACGTATAAATTTAGCTCCTGTATTATTTTCACTGATATATTTCTATTGCTTAGCAAATTTCTACAAAAATTTTGGAATGTTGTCAGCTTTGCATCTAAAATTTTCCTCATGCCTGTGGGTGTATGCATAAATATGTATAAACATGAAGTTATCTGAGATGTTACTGCCAGAAGGGCTCTTGAGAGCTGTTCTTGAGGTGAACAAAGAGTTACTAGCAGAATCATGAACTCTGCTCATGTTCCTGAATTCTAGTTTCCCAAGGTCCAAGTAACTGTTGGGAGCACACACACAAGAGGATTCTCACATCCTTGGCAAGGAGTAAGACTTAATATCACTTGGCTGGGGGTGCCCCAGGGTAGATGGTATACTTTCACCTCCTCTCAAGTCTTCCTCTCTTTAATTCTGTTCTCCTCTCCTTTTGTCATTATCTCAGGCCTGTGAGTTAGAAAAAAATTAGCTTTCCTTCCAGCCAGTATCTCTGTGTAAAGCCTTTTGAGCACCGCACTAAAGACTACTTAGAGTCAATGGGTACTTTGGGCAAATTATTCCACTGTTGAGATATCCAAGTCACAGCTGGAAAAAACACATTAACATCAGATCGCTAAGCCCTGCTCCTGGTGCTGGAGACATCATTCTTCACATCTGCCTCACACCTGAGGCATGAAAGAGCCACATCTGGGCAGTGTTTACACTCAGAGCCATGGTACTGCCTCAGGGTGGTGCCTGTTTCAGTAAACAGACAAAAATCTCTGTGTGCCACCTAGAGAAGAGTTGGTTATGAGAATCATATCCCAACTCTTCCAGCTACCTTTGGGCTTTAGGTTATGTTTTGACCACTCCTGAGTTCAGAGGACTATAGTCCCTCATTTTTGTGTCAGTGTTGGAATCCAAGGTGAGGAGAATGGACGTAGAGGCAGGGGCGCTCCGCTGTGGACCCCAGTCAGAAACACAGAACTCTGCTTCTTTCAACTTAAATCAGGTGCTGTTCAAACTCCCAAAGATGGAAAGGAGGTTTGTGTAGAATCGCTGTTGCATTAAAGTTTTTAGATGATGTGCAAGTACCCTACTACACTCTGTATATATAATGTATGATGCATTTATTAAAGTCATCTCACAAATATTTATTACCATATCCAAGTATAAAAATGAATAAACACATGGCTGGAGTACGAAGAATAAAGTGTTCTACTTTCAGATTACCTCTGGAAAAGCAAACTGAGCAACAGCAAGCCATGATGGGATTTAACAGTAGAGGATAAAGGGTCAGAACTGGGATAGAAGTCAGATCTGCAGTTTGTAAAGAACTCTAGCCATGGTTTGAAGAAGATTCAGGGGATTAACCATATGGCAATGTCAAAATGGAAATTATTCAACATTCATCCAGAAAATTATAAATGGTAACTTGGGCTATGGTGGTGGAAATGGAGATGAAAGTGAAATGGATGGATCTGAGAGACAGAAAATCAATTTTTTTTAGATGCAAATAAGGGAAAGAGTAGTGTCAGAGGGAAGGCTGAGGATTTCAGACTATGGAACCTGATGGGAATAGGGTCTCACTCCAAGAAGCATACCTGGAAAATAATCAGGTTAAATGGGATAATTAACATTTTAATTGTGGACAAGTTGAATTTAATTTTGCATTCAGACAGTCAAGGGAAGGAGTTATGAACATCTATATCTCTCTGGAGAGTTTTGAGCTACAATAAAGGTTTGAAGACTTGCTCACATAGATGATACAGAATAGCACCAAGGAAGAGAATACAGAGTAATTTACGAAGGGGGCCTGAGAGCCTAAGCAGAGGCTCTCCAGCAACTGATGGTTGAGAAGAAAAGGCTCAGCTTGCAAATGGATCTGTAAAGAAGTAATAGCCATTGGGAGGTAAAGGCGGGTGGATCACCTGAGGTCAGGAGTTCGAGACCAGCCTGACCAGCCTGGCGAAACCCTGTCTCTACTAAAAATACAAAAATTAGCTGGTCGTGGTGGCACATGCCTGTAATCTCAGCTACTCTGAAGGCTGAGGCAGGAGAATCGCTTGGACCTGGGAGGTGTAGGTTGCAGTGAGCCGAGATCGCGCCACTGTACTCATCCTGTGCAACAGAGTGAGACTGTCTGAAAGAAAAAAAAATGAAGTAGTAGACAGATAATTGGAGCAAAGCTAGTAGAGTGGATGCCCAGGGAAAAGAAAAGTCACCACAGAGAGGGTGGGTTCAATGGGTAAAATATTGTTGACATTTCACGTGAAATAAGCACTCAGAAATGTTCTTTGCACTCTGTTATGTGGAGGTGCACTGAAGTTACTGAATTGAAGGGCCAAGGAATCTAAGCAGGATAAAGAAAGAAAGGAAAATGTTAAGGTTGCTGGTATGGTATTAAAAAAAGAGGGATCAAAGGACTAAAGATGCTTATGAGGTTAATAAAAGATCAAGGTAGGTATTACTGAATCAACCAGTCATGAGGAGACAAAGTTTTCTGAGAGCACAGCAATGGAATTAGTATAGAGTTGATGATTAGATCCAAAGTGTGACCATGAAAGTGGGTGGATATGATGAAGTGGAAGAAAAAATTACTGGAGATGAGACTGTCAAGGTCATGCGTAGAACTGGGATAATACCAACATTTTAATAAAAGATGGTGTCTACAAAAAGTTGTTGATGATAATAAGCAGGCTAGGATGAATTGTGATACATTGTATCTCAAAGAATAACACTATTGTTCAAGAACCGAAGAAGTACGTGCTATAGGAAGGGCTTGAGTAATCAGCGGGATATCAAACCTACTTTCAGAACATGAGGAACAGAAGGGGCACATAGAAATCAGCCTTCTCTGAAGAAGGTCAACAAGGTGTAATCAGGTTTCAGGAAAGGGATGGAACAAACAATCAGAACAATGGCTGGGAATGAAAATAGAAGGATATTCATCAAATATGGAGCTGAATTCCACATATCATGATGGAAAACTGAAAAAGGGAAATAATGGACATTATTGTGAGAAGGCAGAGAATATGGATCATGAGCTGTAGAGTATTGATGAAAAGAAAGATGAGATACTAACACTTTGCTAGTCAGCATTCAGTGACAAAAATTAGAATGAGAGACCTGGTTGTGGTGATCTTTGTGGTCTCTTCAACTTGAGGCTGTGATTCCTCTGTCAATGAATTCTGGCCTCACTAATGACTAGTTACTGGACCATCATGGAGTGAAAGATGGAGGGTGGGAATGCACACTGTGGGAACATGGATGACAGCGACCCCAGAGACTATTGCTCATACTTGGCCATCATGTGCCTCATTGAGAAGCTGAGAAAGTTATGAAACATATTCCATCAAATTTTATGAGTTCATGGAGCCCAGTGAAGACCCTCCATCCATAAGCCTCAACTTAATTACCATGGTCCGCATTATTAAGACTAAACCCCAACCTGCTTAACTTTGTTGCTAATATGATAACTTTAAATAGCTTGTGCCTAGTGGGCTTGGGACACATTCTCGGCAATAATTAATCTGGATGAAACCAATCTTCCTTTCTATTAATTAAGAAATGCCTTTTCCCCAATAATTAAAAGAAAATCTTCATTAGCAAATTGTTACTAATCTACCACTGATGAAAAACAGTCTCGGAAGTGTGTGTCTCAAATGTTTCACAGCTTACTAGATTTATTGGCAGGATATCTACTTTTTAATCAGCTAGTACTAAAGAGAACTGATGGACAGGATGAAACTCATGGAGGAGAGGAGGTGGTGCAGAGAGTAGTGACAGAAATTGCATGGCAGTGTTATTTAAACTATTTATTAGTTCAAAGTTTGAATCAGCCCCAGTACAATTGTCACCACAGTGCAATGATATATATTATGGACACACAAATTCCTTTTAGAAGCATGGGGGTAAAGGTGTAAGAGAAAAGCAGATTTGAACACATTAAATATCAAACTGTAAGCCTGGGTCTTTCTTACTTCCACCACATGAAAAGCCTCCCCAAAGAGTAGACATACCATGGGTCAGCATAATAAGGCTGCCCAGTTCGTTGATCCAAGCTTCCCATAAACATTACATTCAACTGTGGTCAGTGACCTAACAGGTCAGTTGGCTTGGGTGTGCTTCCTGAATCAGGCAATGCCTCTTGCCATTGGTTTTTCAAACTCCAGATACAATTTGGGAATTGAAGGCTTACTATAAATGCATCCATTATTGATGGCCAACCTGAAGCCAGTGAAAGGTTGGCTGTAACCTCAAGTATCTTCTTACAAACCTGATATTTCTAGTGTTTGTGCTAATATCATTTTCTAGTGTTTGCAACAGTGCTCATGTCCTCCCTTGACAAGAACACATCACCCCAAAGCTGCAAACACTTGATGAGCTGTTGACATTATTGAAGGTCTTGCTGAGCTCAGGGCACACTGTGTTTTCAAAAAGGTCAGTGAATACCATCTTTTTTACCCCCTGTTGATTGATGCTAAGGCTTGGTGATCCTAGAATTCTCCTTCCTCCTTCGCTAACTCCTTAGGTTTGGATATGTGCTTATGAGGCTATTGTTAGAAAAAGATATCCAGATAGGTTATAGCTCTCCCTCACATCCCCTCACAGTCCTTTTCAGGTCTACATTCTCTGCACACCCTGGTGTTTTGTTTGTCTCATACAAAAATTAGAATCCTAATTGACTTATGCGATTAAATCCCAGGAAACCTCAATGGCAGATGAATTCAGACAACCTCAGCCCCTGCTTAGACTCAAGCTCTGACTCCTGTGGTCCATGCCATAACAGAGGTTCCTCTGGGAAAACTGTCAGTCGCCATTGACTGACTCTGTGAGGACCTTCGTTCAGTTCATTTATCTCTTTGAGACTCAGTTTTCAATGGGAATAATTATTCCTTTTTGCTCAGAGACTGCTAGTTACCTATCCGATATTATTCTCCTTTCTTGGTAAGAGAACATAGTTTTTTATTTATAATGGCAATGAGTACATCTAATCATCTAAGAGATTACAGATAGAAGTCATGAAATGGGCTTCAAGAAAGGCTCTTTTCACCCCATGTTGTCTTTTTCTTCTCCCTACCTGGAATACAGTTACATTGGCTGGGGCTCTAGTAGCTGTCTTGTAACCTTGAGGATGGAAGCCTCATCCTAGGGAGGACAAGGTATAAAGTTAAAAGAACCATGTGGCCTCAAAGGTTTTATGGAACCTTTATACCTGCTGTTGACTCTTACCTCAGGTTCTAATTATTTGAGGGAGAGATGTACTTCTACCCTGCCCAAGCTTTTTTGGTCAAGTCAAGAGGATCTAAATGTTATGCTCCCTCCCAGTGATGGAGGGGGGCTTAAACCTGGGAGTTCATGTGAAAATGCTAGTGCAGTAGCTGGGCACTGGCACTTGGCACATATCCATTCCCTTGCTCTGTAGCTTCAGCCTGGCTCTTCTGAATTGTCCATGTGGCTATTTGAACTATGATTGACTGTCTGTCTCTGGTACTGAGGGCTGAAGTTGTTTCCTGAATGGTTTTGAGACAAATACCTTGATAATTTCAAGGACTGCTTTGTGTCTAAGCATCTTTTAGAGGATAGGATACCCCAGACCTTCTATTAATTATAAATATAATCTGTGAAGTGGCTCATGAGAATTCATGATTTTTTTTTTTAAAGAGTCTGTTTGAGCCTTGCTGATGACTTTAAAAGTTTTCTAAAGCAGAGTGTGATTATACCTGATGGACAAACAGTCCAAAGCCTGAAGGGCACTTCTTGCCCCCCACCCACACCCTACTTCGTGAGTTGCTTTGTATTCACATACAAAAGTCACTTTAAAAACACAACAAAAGATATGAAAGAAAAGAAAAGAGACAGCCAGGACAGCAAACAATATGAATCTATTACTTTAGAAGAAGAACTATTCATATACAGCAAACATGACATCAATATCGCCAACAATGGCAGGGGCATTTGGCTTTGGGCTCTCTTTCCTGGCTTGTTTTAATCAGAGCATTGGGAGGAAGAGATGCTTGTCCTCAAAACCCTCCATGAGAACTAGGTCCCCACCCCCAGCAGATGGGAAACAGCTTCACCACTGATGAGGTGTCTGTAGATCTGAGTTTGTTAGATCAAAGGCATGAAGCTGTAATGACCCAAGGGTCTCTGCTTAATGTATTCATTTGGAGCATCTGTTCTTGCTCCTTATCCAAACAAACATTTGATTAGTGCTTGCGTTTTGTGTCGGATAGCAACCCAACCTCAGCAGACCAACCTAGACCACCTCAGCAGATCACTGGGACTTTTATAATCACGAATACATAAATGCACCACACACATGGTCTTAGTTCTGGCTACAGACTTATCATCATTGAACACCTGCCCAACAGCACACAGGCGTGCATGTGCACACACACACACACACACACACACAAACACACACACACAAATATACCAGAGTACCAATAATAGAAAGGCACATAATAATTTTAGTAGCCCTATGAAATGGCACAGTAATAGGGAGGTAAGTAAAATAAAATTACTCCAAACATATGCCTCTCTCTCTATATACACATATTTGTGTATGTATTTAATATCACACATGTAATATTACTTATATATACTTGTTACAATATATAATAGACATTCTATATATTTAATATGCTGTTTATATATTTATATGTGTACATTATATTAAAATGTATGTGTGTGAGTAAGGTTGTGTATTCAGGGACTGGGGAGAAGGCTGTTTTCCTCAATAGAATTCAGTCTCCATGAGAGAGGACTTGAGTTAGTTTGTGTGTTGGTTTGCTGTAACTACTGTATCCTAGCTCATGAAACAATGCCTAGGATATAGTAAGAGCTCAGTGAGTAATTGTCAGGTGGGGGAATAGTAAATATTTAAGTAAGAACCTTCAGCAATTAGCATATGCTCTGGTATACAGGAAATGCTCAGTAAATATTTGTCAAAGAAATGAATGTATGCCTGCATGATTTAGGAAAAATAGGTTCTTAAATTTCACTATATACAGATTAACATATTAACAGTAAATCCATCTGACTTACATAAATAACTTAGAAAAAATAGGATACGTTCTAAAAATGGAACAGGGAGGACATTGAAAATAAAAGAGAGAGGACATAAAAAAACAATGATAGCTTAGCCTGGTCAGTTTTCTTACTAAGAAAACTACAGACCATTCTCTGTCCAAGTAAAATAAAATTAAACCGATAAGAAGTGAACCGTAAGCAAAATATATTATTAATAAATTGACAGAAAAAGAATGGAGAGCACTCTACAAGAAACTCAAAACAGTTAGAAAAAAATAACAGGAGTGCAAGAAATAATTGGGTAAAGATCCTGAGCAGAAATCTCAGTACAGTTCCATGTAAAATTTATTTTTATCTGAAGTTTAGCTGTGAAGAGATGGTTGGTAGTTAAAATTACTCTGAAATTTATTCTAACACTGCAATTATCTGGCTATTAGCACTGCCACTTTACATTAATGTCTTTAATTTCACTTGCAAAAGCAATTTTAATGTCCACCAAACTTTCCTAAGAAAACAGCATTTCACCACATCTATGCATTAGACATTTCAAAGGAAGAGTGAGTCACTAACAGCATGACTACAGAGATTCAGCTTTCATCAAGTGTTCCATTAAATTGTGAATTTAGGGGGCCAAATGTTTTAACACTGTCAAGAAAACACTGATAATGAAAAAATAGCAAACCTGGAGGCAGTTGGGCAATTTATTTTATCTATTGCAGTAGTCACTTTATTTCTTTTCTTTTCCGTTTTTTTTTTTTTTTTTTTTTTTTTGAGAGGGAGTTTTGCTCTTGTCGCCCAGACTAGAGTGCAACGGCCCAGTCTAAGTTCACTGCAACCTCCGCCTCCCAGGTTCAAGTGATTCTCTTGCCTCAGCCTCTGGAGTAGCTGGGATTACAGGCAACCATCACCATGCCCAGATAATTTTTGTATTTTTAGTAGAGATGGGGTTTCACCATGTTGGCCAGGCTGGTCTTGAACTCCTGACCTCAGGTGATTCACCCGCCTTAGCCTCCCAAAGCGTTGGGATTACATGCATGAGCCATTGCACCCGGCTGTCACTTTATTTCTAACAGTGTCCTCCTTTAGCAGCTGCGGGCATCTTATATGTCCAGTGCTACCAGTCCCAACAGTCCAGTAATAACAGAAGCAAAGGCAACCATTGGAAGATGAGAGGCACTGATGGCATTGCCATTACTAGAGTCATTCATGGTAAACAAGATATGGCAAACTTACCTCTGAACCTATTAAAACAACTACTGATTTTTTTTTTCTTTAGAATATTTTTCTTTGGTTTTCTGTTTTGCTTTGTTTTGTTGGAGACGGAGTCTCGCTCGCTCGCTCTGTTGCCCAGGCTGAAGTGCAGTGGCACGATCTTGGCTCTCTGCAACCTCCACCCCCCATGTTCAAGTTATTCTCCTGCCTCAGCCTCCTGAGTAGCTAGGACTACAGGCACCTACCCCACTATGCCCAGCTAATTTTTTGTATTTTTAGTAGAGATGGGGTTTCACCATGTGGCCTCGAACTCCTGACCTCAAATTATCAAATATCCTCCCAAAGTGCTGGAATTACAGGCATGAGCCACCGTGCCCAGCCTAGAATATTTTAATGTGTGTAAAAGTTTAAAAAAAATTTGCAGAGACAGCTACACTACTATAATTGCATCTGGGACTATCACGTAGAAAGTCCAGACAAGTATTTCTCCAGGCTTTTGATGATTTTCTGTGAAATATTTTAATGATGGAAGAAAATATCTAGACAAGGCACTTGCCATTGTTTGGGATAATTCTAAAGTATAACCTTGATTCATGATTGTTCCATTTGCAATGTTTATTATATTTCTTTCCTTATGTCTCTGGTAATAAATCCACTCCCAGATTTCAAAGATTACTTGAGCTCAGAATAATGAAATCAGTGAATTTGTACTATCTAGAACAAGCCATTAATGTTTGAAATTCCATTGTCAAAGAGTCAACAATTATAGCCTCCTCATTCCCATTTAGCATTTCCCAGCTTTATTTAAAAATAAAAACTGTAAAGCCTGTTTATTCTCTTCCCCTTCATAATGGCATAGCTAACATATACTTCCCATGTGAAAAATGATTGAAAAAAGTATCCCTTAACAGTTTTATCTAGGTTTAATTCATAAAATAAACTGCACATATTTAAAATGCAAAAAATAATAAATTTTAATGTAAGTATACATCCATGAAATCATGAACCTCAATCACAGTAATGAACGTATGCCCCACCCAAAAAGTTTCTAACTATTCCTATTTAATCCCTCCCGCCCCCACTTCCACAGTCCCCTTTCCCTGGCAACCACTAATCTGTTTTCTATTATAGATTAGTTTGTATTTTTTAGTGTTTTCTCTAAATGGAATCAATTAGTACTTACTCTTTTTTTTCTGGCTTTTTTACTTTGCATAATAATTTTGAGATTCACAATTCTGAATAGAAGTGGTAAATATGAACATCTTGTCTGAATCCTGATCTTAAGGAACAAACTTCTAATTTTAACTAAAAAGTATATTTACTGTAGATTTTTCATAAATGCCATTTACTGAGAAAGTTGTCTGCCATTCCTCCATTCCCAAGAGTTTTTTGTTTTTCTATCAGGAATGAATGTTGGATTTTGTTAAATAAATTTTCTCATTTGAGATGGCTATATGTTTTATTATAGTTAGTACATATACTGAATTACAATGATTAATTTTCAAATGTTAATTTACTTTTGTGTCTCTAAGATAAATACTTGTTTGATTATGATGCAATATACTTTTCTATATAAAGTGTGACTGGATTTAATTTTCTAAATAATTAAGGACTTTTGAATTTATGTTCATGGAAAATATTGGTTTATGTTTTTATTTTCTTGTAAAGTCTTTGTCTGGTTTTGGAATCAAGGTAATGCTTGACCTTAGAATTAGTTAGATAATATTTCCTTCTTTAAATATCCTGGAAGAGTTTGTGTAGAATCAGATTTTCTTTTGTTTCATTTCTTTTAAATGTTTGGCAGACTTCAAAAGTGAACCATGTGAGCTTAGAGGGATTTTTTTTTTCTGTATATGTGTAAGCTACGTAACACCGTATTCAATTTCTTTTCTAAATATCAGGGTATTTATCTTATCTATTTTTTCATGAACGAACTCTAGTAGTTTGTGTCTTCAAGGTCTTTGTCCATTTCATCAAAGTTGTCAAATTCTTTGACATAACGTTTTTCATAATAGTTCCTGTTGTCTTTTCAATGCCTATAGAATGTAGGAATTTTACATCCTTCATTTGTAATGTACAGTTGTGACAGTTTTTTTTTTTCCTTTTTTCTTGCACAAATGTTAGCCTGTATTTCCCCAGGGTGAATATAGTCTAACCACTAGCCCATGATTAGCATAGCAAGTTACACAACTTGCAGCTTTGTCTTTACAAAAAGGACATTGTTTTCTAATTTTCACAAAGTCATCACCATGGGCTACCAACAAACTTATTCCTTCAAGATATCTCAGATTAAAGTACAAACTGATTCATAATTACTTGAAAATAATATTGACATCTAAAAAAGAAAAAATAAGTAAAAACAGGAGAGAAGAGAAGAAAAAGAAAATCAGCTACTCAAAGTAAGGTACTTGACTAGCACTCCCTGTATCTCAAACATTGATATATATTCTTGACATTAAAATGGAAAACGAAACAAAACCCCTTGCCTGATGGAGCTGACCTAGACAGAACAGAGAGAGAGATGATAAACCATACACATAAAATAAATAAATGCTATATTATATAGAATGTGATCAGTGCTATGTAAAAAATAAAGAGCCAGAGAGAGTGAAAGAGCAAAGTATGAAGATTTCAAGGTAGGCATCAAAGGCTTTTCTAAGGTTGGTCTTGGTTAGTTTTACCGAGAAGGTGATAACTGAATTAAAACCTGAAAGAGGTGAGGAAGTAGGAATTGAGACATACGGGTGTGTGGGGAAGCCTGCCTGGCATGTTGGAATGAGAGCTTGGAGGCCAGCGTGATGAGGGGAAGAGAGCCAGAGAGAAGAGAGAAGACAGCCACGTAGGTTGGCAAGGTGGGGGCAGGGCAGATCTTGAGACCCTACATCATGACCTGGCTTAAGTTTTAAAGAGATCTTTTATTTTCCAATTTTGAGGGGGTTGTTATAAAATAGATATATGAGGCATGATGTGACAGATAAGAGGCGGCATGTCTTAATGTTTTAGATCCTCCTTCTCCTCCATGACTGCTGATGGAGAAGCAAACTTCCTTACAGCAGCTTCCTGTCCCTTGCTGGACAGGTACCAGGGAGGGCTGAGATGCAATGAAAGAGGCTTAGACCTGGGCAAATGGCTCAGACAGGTGGATTGCAGCAAAAGAGAATGGGAAATGAGGGTTAGAGAACTAAAGATTTGGGAAGGGGAAAAAGAGGAGTGGTTCTTTAGGAAAAGATGTGTAAAGAAAATGACCCTATAAAGTTTCACTACGATTTGTTTAATATGATTTCCATTCTCAGGACATTCAGAAAAACCTAAAGTGGACACCTATGTAATTGGTTTAATGCTTTTCTATTTTCAAATTTGTTATTTATTTGATGCAACCATATTAAAATGTACTCTGAGGCATTCCAGCATGTGGAGGTTACTACAAAAAAAAAAAAAAAAAAAAAAAGGAAAGAAAGAAAAGTAAGAGATCACCAAAGATCTTGTAATATAAGTGATAGGGATTATGTAAAGATTTTTCAATATATTGCTCAACTTTTTTGTCTGTTGCCAATGCAGTTATTTATTTTAACTTGTGTAATTAAAAAAAATCCCTTTTCAGCTGAAAAGTAATACATGAACTTGTTTAAAACCTTAAAATTGCACCTGCCTTCTGCATTAGATGCTCTCCCCAGAGGCAAACAGTTTCAACAGTTTCCTGAATATCCTTCAAGAAACTACTTTTAGATATTAGTTGGAACTCTATGAGATTCCCTTTTCTTTAGGTTAAAAATGTCAAATATCAGTAATTTCAGAGTGCAAACTAATACAAGGTCATATGTGTGTTTATTAAAATGAATGAGAAAATTTCACAAAGATGTCCTGACATCTTGTTTGTGTGTGTTTGTTTAGTCCTATATCTACATCTCTTTGATATAATTCCAAATCAGTATATATAGATTTATATTATGTTTGCTAATAGTCACATAATATTCTGTTTTATGGACACATGACAATTGATCTAGTTCCCAGTGATGAGCTTTTAGATTGTTTCTGAGATTTTGTTCTTTCAAACAATATTGTAATCAGCATTACCGCTATCGACACATGTAAATAGATATGTAGGATAAATAGATATGTAGAAGTAAAATTGCTCCGTTAATTTTTTGTAGTTTTTACTAAATTTGTCTTAAGGATATCTCACTCCCTTTCCCAGAGTAGATGAGGGTATCTGTATCTCCACATTCTTCCAGTCCTGTGAATAACTGTCAATTGGATGAAGGAAAATTCATGTCTAATTATTCTAATGTTCCACACCTGAAAAAAAGAAATGTGCATTTTTCATGCGTGTTTGCATAATCTGTTTCATGTACTTAAAAATATTCTATTGTTTTTATTGAACCTTTGATTTTCGATTTTAAGTATATTTCTATGAATTTAGAAAATTAATGCTTATTTGTTGCAAAGATGTTTACTACAGGTTGTCATTTTTTCTTTTGTTCTTTAATGCCATTTTTTACTGTAGAATATTTTTAAATGTAACAATTTTATCATTTTTTTATTAAGAAAGTATACAAATCATTTTATTTTGTCTTCATGTACATTCATTGTACTATTTCTAACAGGAAAATCCTTGATCCATTTGGAATTTATTCTGATATATAAGAAATAAGACAGCATATCATTTTAAATGAAAAACCCATTTTATTTAATATATTTTATATAATAGTTAAGGCAAATAAAACTTTCTCAGTAAAATAAACTGCGTACTACTGATTTAGACAATAATTTGCTTTCCGAGTCAATATAAAATTGTTTATAATTTTTAAAAACTTCAGAAATTGTACCAATAATATATTTTTGGTGGGAGATACATGTAACACTTTAAAAAAATATCAATAGGCAAACTTCTATGTTACCTGAAGATTCAGCCACTGAGGAAGGTTTCTTTCCACGGAGAAGAATTATTTCCTATAATGTTTATCTTTAACATATCATTTATTACAATGCTGTATAAATTTCCCTAGCTGTCTCTTTAATAGATTCTAAAATCCTTGGAAAAAGAATCATATTTTATTTACCTCGATATCAACAGAAAAAAGTTATGCAATACAGGAAAACAGTATATAATGAAATAACTAATGATGAGACTTTCCAATAGGCATGTTTAACAATGTTCATTTACTTATTAATTATTTGTGCTGTGCACACATTTAGAAGAAATCTAAGATGACTATATAATAATACCATTGCTTTATACCTTAAGCATATCTGTGTGTCTGGGAGTAATTTTGTTTTCAAAGATTACACATTGCATGCTGTAGGGATAGAATAACTGCTATTTCTGAATTATTTTTAACCCAAGGTTTATATTCCTGCTCATTTTATTGGAAAATGACACCAAGCTATATTCAGAAGACTGAACACTACACAGTCGGTGAGCACACAACCCTCTTTATTTTAAAATGATTTGCATGGAATCTTAACTACCTGCCAAAAAGCCTGCAACGAGAGATAAAATTCTTGAGAATAATAAAATGTGTTTTAAATCCTCTCATTCAACATAGCTCCTTCAAGCTTCATTTAAGAGGGAAAGGGGTCATGTCCAGCCTATCACCATGATGTACCCACCTACAGTTGCATCCCATGCAAACCCAGGAACAAAAATGATATTTCTAGCTCCATTTCACAAGCCCCCAAAAAACTGAACACATAATGTAGTGCTCTTGTCTAACTGCTCTGTGCAGCTTACTTTTCAGCTACAAATTTTGGCTGCCACAGAGTCTCGTTGAAAGAAGAGACACCCACAGTAGTACCTAATCTCTGGCTTTGCACCCCCCGCCACCTAGAAGTGTATATGTGTGGCATTTTTAAAAGCTGAAGCTTCTAGTCCTCTTGTTCCTGTGATTGTGTACTGTAGCTCAGTAAATCCTATTTATCCCAACTTGATGAGGCCCTTGCTCTTATGGCACAGCTCATCGCCACTTTATTTACTCCTTGCAGCTATTCCAAACCATTGCCCTTCCTCTACTGCTTTCTCTCTTCCTATTACTTTCACTCTTGGCAGGATTATGGTGATCCACCACCACCACCTTTTTTTTTTTTTTTTTTTTAAACCTGAACTAGTTGTATGAGAATGGATCCCTTTTCTCATCTTCCAAATATGTGTGTCTTATCAACATAATTCCCTTTCATCTGAGGCCTTACAAGAAGAAATGTCCTCTCTACAGAGTCAAGTTCTTCCATTTTCTCTTGGGACTTGTTAGTCAAATACAGAATCTGCAGCCCCTCAATCTGCATTTCCACAGGCTCTCCAGAGAGTTTGCATTCAATCACATTTGCAGAACATCAGCCTCAACTTCTCTTCTTTGAGCCCTCCACTAAAGTTTACAAAGATGACAGCATCATCTCTAACGTACCTTGCTTCTATCCTGGTAGCTTCTCTATTTATCACCTACTCACTTCACTGTTCAGTTTGTAAATATGCAACTTCTGTTTTTCTTTACTTACTGATTCCATAAGGCCTTGCTGCCTCATTCAGCGCTCTTAACTATTCCTGGAAATCTTGACAGTTACCAGTGTCTTTCTGCCAAGAGGTATGAAACATGTAAGTTTCAGCTTTAACAAGCCACTTGTTATAATCATCACTAATTGAGCTTTGGTAAGTCTCATGGACTATGATAATAAAATATACTTTACTGCCCAACATGCTATTTAGCAGAAATATTTATTCATGTTCTGTCTGTCCCTCTTACGCCCTCCAAACACCATTAGCATGTCCAGCCTGATTTGGTTACTTAAAATATCTACTCCAACCCTAGAGAAACATTTTGGGGGCTGTATTAGTTATTTATTGCTGCATAAATAACCCCATGCTAAGCAGCTTAAAACAACACATTTATTATCTCACACACATTTGAAAGGTCAGAAATCCTGGAGCAGATGAACTGAGTGGCTGTGGCTCAAAATCTCTCATGACATTGACAGGGACAGAAGGAAGAGAAATTCTAGGCAGACAGGGGCGGGTCCCTGGCAAAGCCCCACCCTCAAGCCGAAAAACCTGAGACTAGCTCAAAGTGAGAACTTACATCCCTGTTTTCCTGCTTGAATGTTGCCTTTTCCAAAACCACCCATGGCCTGCCCCACCCCACATCCTCTGCCTATAAAAGTCCCAGGCTCAGCCAGCAGAGAGAAGAGAAGCAGCTAGATGTTGGAGGCTACAATTGGGGAGAGGAGAGAAGCAGCTTGACTTCAGAGGGAAAGCTTGAGGGCCTAACTTCTGAGATAAATCCATCTGGAGATGGCCAGTCTTCAGGGGAAGATTATCTTCCCACCTCGTCCGTCCCTTTTTCAGCTCCTCTTCCTGCTGAGAGCCACTTTCATTGGCAATAAAATCCCGCTCATTTACCATCCTTCAATTCATTCGTGTGACCTCAGTTCTCCTAGATGCTGGATAAGGGCTCCGGAGCCAAGAGTGTGGATACAAAAAGGCCGTCACACTGACCCTTTGCCCTCACTGGTGGAAGGCAGCTGCCTCTGGGGCTTCATGGGTTGCAGGCATCCCCTCCAGGTGCTGCTGCAGGGCCCGCAATGGAGTTCACTCCTGCTGGCACCCTAAAAGCGCTCATCCTGGCTCCTGCACCAACTCACCTGCATGCTTCCTCCCACCAGGGGCAGATCACAGCAGGTCCAACTGAATGAAGTTCACCCCTGCTGGCGCCAAAACGACTGGCTAGTTCTAGCGCCTCTGCACGCCAGTTCCTGCCTCACTCACTTGTGTGCTTCCTCCCACAAGAAGTCGAGAACTGTGGGTTGAGTAAATGAGGCACTCCCTCTGCGAGTCCCGTGAAGAGGTCAGGGAAATATCCTGCCTCAACGTTGCAGTCCAAATGTCAACTGGGATGCAGTCATCTGAAGGCTTGACTGGGACTGAGCAGATTTCTTTACCTTGGAACTACTGATATTTGGGGATGAATCATATACATATGAGGCCAGCATCCATGGCCTCTGCCCATTACATGCTAGTATTACCCCCATCTCCCAGTTGTGACAACCAAAATGTCTCTAGACATTGACAAGTCGATGGGGGTAAAAAATCACCTTTGGTTGAAAATTATGGGCCAAAGGCTCTGCTTCCACAATGGCACACTCACGACTGCTGGCTAAAGGCCTAAACTCCTCACTGGCTATTGCCAAGGAGTCCTCAGTTCCTTGTCATGTAGGCTTCTCCACAGGACAGCTTGAGTGTCCTTATGACATGGCAGCTGGCTTTCCTCAGACAGAATGACCTGAGAGAGCAAAGAACAGCTGTGGTGTCCTTTATGACCTAGTCTTGGAAGTCTCATTCCTTCACTTCATCAATATTTCTTAGAAGTCCCCATTATTTCTCTTTTATTGGACATATCTTTTCTTTTCCCCTTATTAGGAAATATGGAGATCTCTTTTTAATCTGGAGATCTCTACAGTTCTTTTCACACAGACATCACATTCTAAGCTCAGCTTCTTATTCTAGACCTCCCCAGCCTAAAGTGGTCTTCCTGTTCTCAACTCCCACTACCTCACCTTACACTTAGTCCATGTCATCTTCTAACCAATGTAAACTAAACAACAAAATGAAATAAGTGCACTACAAATAGTTGGCCTAATTTTCTTACAATTTTTCCTCTTTATCTCAAGGGCCTCCTGTTGCTTTCTGCCTTTCTCAACCAGCAGCCCAATTATATGCTTCTATCACTTACAGATTTTTGTATGCAAACTTGAGCTAAAGCTTCTCTGTTTAAATGTGTTAAGTGTCTGAAAGCAGTTTTTCCCAATGTGTGGGCTTCAAATATATCAAAATCACTTGATGAAATGTAAAAATCTAGGCTCTGTGTGGACAGACCAACTCTGTCAGATCTCTGTAGGTGGGGCCCTGGCATCTGCTTCTTTTATAAAAGCTAAATGACTACTGAATCTTTCTGTTTTTCCTTTTTTTAAATGTCTGTAAAAATAGCAAATAAACAATTACGTGATGATGTGGAAGTTCTTTTGGATTACCAAGAAAAAATATGTACCTCAAACTTTTTCTGTGTCTGGAAAATGACTTAACCAGTTAACCACTGTTACTTAAAGTGATGTGGATGCATGGCCCAGCATTCCATGACATGGAATCAGTAGCAACCTACTGAAATTTTAGTTCTAGTGTCTATGGTAATCAACGTCAAAAATCACTCACCAAAATTTGCCCATCACCCCTGTGACTCTATTTTTATTAGCTGTTGAGACACAGATGTGTCCCTCATGCTGATATAGTAGAGGTCAAACAACATTAGGTGTTTTTTTTGTTTTTGTTCCCTTCTTAACGAGATGCTATAAATTAGAAGGCAGCATATTAAGTACTAAAACATTTTTAGAGAAGTAATAGCTCGCTGGGAGGAGCTGGAAGCTGCAAGCATAGCCCAGGGCCAGTATCCTCCTTAATGAATAGCAGCCTAGGCAAACTCTTAAGGTTGTTGTAACAATTACAAAATATTAATATTAAGGGTGGGAAATATACTACATGGCCTGTAAAGGAAGACATACACATACATATACATATCATGACAATGAAGAAGCTTAATATTTTTGTAACTAGGTCACATTACTTTTGTTTGTTTGTTGTTTAGGTTTTCACTGGACTCCAAGTAATCTCACAGTACCACCTGGCCCCATGCTTGTCTGGCTTGATTGACTGAACAGGGTCAATTTCCTGAGAATTCTTGGATTTTTCTGAGTGTTTGAGAAGCTTACAGGGTTGTAATCTGGTACAAAGATAGTCTTTCACTGCCAATGTCCACTATGACAACAATAAGGTCACTAGTGGGTTATTTAAAAAAAGAA
This sequence comes from Pongo pygmaeus, assembly GCF_028885625.2. Lineage (NCBI taxonomy): Eukaryota > Metazoa > Chordata > Mammalia > Primates > Hominidae > Pongo > Pongo pygmaeus. Next base: position 59,925,116 of record NC_072381.2, read on the forward strand.
CTTCCACTGAGAACTACAAAAAATTCTGAGCAATAACCAGTCCACCCAAATTCCTCCACTAAGAGACTTAACTTTAGCATAGCTTCTAGCAGTTTAAGGCTGTGTACCAAAGATGATCCTACCCTCATTAAAATGCCTGTACCAGCCAGGCGCAGTGGCTCACGCCTGTAATCCCAGCACTTTGGGAGGCTGAGGTGGGCAGATCACCTGAGGTCAGGAGTTCAAGACCAGTCTGGCCAACATGGTGAAACTCCATCTCTATTAAAAATACAAAAATTAGCAGGGCGTGGTGGTGTGTGCCTGTAATCCCAGTTACTAGGGACACTTAAACCTGGGAGGCAGAGGTTACAGTGAGCTGAGATAGTGCCACTGCACTCCAGCCTGGGCCACAGAGCAAGACTCTGTCTCAGAAAAAAAAAAAAAAAAAAAAAAAGCGTGCACCAGAAAGCACAATACTGCCAGGGGAATTTACTGTTTGTTCCAGTCAAAAGCTTGTGATAGGCTTATAGGCCCCTAAAGCTCCTCTTAGAGCAGATACTTTAGAAAGTTTGCAATTATAAATCCCTTCTCTGCCTGTTTATATGTAAATATTCTGCCACCCCAAACTATCTTCTCCAGGACTGTGAAGGGGAGGGAGGTAGAGTGGTGTCTCTTTGAAATGCAAAAGTTTAAAAAGTTATCTCTTTCTCCCTCAGTCCCTGTGGGAAGATAAAGGCCTAAATTTAGTGGGCACCTTGTTCCAACTTACTACCTTCTGACAGAAAGACAGGAGAAGTTTGTTCCTCCTCTGGATAAGCACCAATTAGCAAACCCTGATGGCCCAATCACATGGTCTGATCTCTGCTCCCCCACCATGCTTAACACCAATCAGTGCCTTTCCTTGAGCATACCCCAGCATCTGAGAACACTTCTGTCTCTTGCTCTGGCGAAGTTGAGCTCAGTTTACAATAGACTTTTTTCCCTATTGTAATAGTTATTATGTGAATAAAATCTGTCTTAACCAACTGCTGGATGTCTTTAACCAACATCTAGCTTTGTTTGTCTTCGACATCGTAATTTACTGTAATGGGAAATTATATCACATTTGTCATATACTTGAAAAACTGTGGGATATGCTATGATGTACTTGCAGAAAGAACATGAATGCAAACCACATGTGGCAGGTGACCATATTGTACTTTACATGAATCCTAAATTCCTAGAAGTTGGAACACAGCGAAGGTTGAGAAGTCTCCCCATCCTTTTGCTTTCTAAGAATTAAGAAATGGCTGAGTGCAAATGATCACTCTGCTCTCACATATTTCAAGATAAGTTCCATCTCCATCTTACCTCATGACTCCCATAAACTTGTGGATTACTCCCTCATCTGCCTGCCTCTGTAAAACCCCACCCCCACTACTTTTGTTTACGATGTTTCTCAAAGGGCATAATAGAGTCCGCTGTAGGGCCAAGAGGTTAGGAGGTAGCAAGGATCAAGCATTCAGATCCCCAATAATACATACTTGTTCCTTCTCATTCTTTGTCATGGAAAATTGTTATTTCCTCAATTCTATGTCAAGTGTCATATGAACATGGTTTCAATATTCTCCCTGCCTTTTTCCAACCAAACTGCTGACGTTAATCCCTGATTCTATAGAAATTGTATAGCTGCTACTGAAACATGTTTAAACTGTATTTAAGCTGCAATATGACAGCTTTTATCTCCAGGCACTATAGCTGAGAGAAGAGAAGTTGCTCAATAAGAAAAGAAAAAAAATAAAAATTAAAAAAAGAAAACATAGAAGAAAGGGATTTGGAAAAATGAAAGAGGCCTGAAGGCAGGTCTCAATACAACCCTCTTGTTTTTTCCTCACCTATAACCATAAGGGCTGCAAATCTCTTACTGCAGACTTAGTGGAAGACACAAGAAGAAGACATGAAAAGCAGTAGTATTCAAGAAGAGTTTATATTCTTTATTCCCAAAGGTCTTATTTTGCCATGGATTTGGGCAGTTGCATTCAGGAACAGAAATAGCACAAACAATAGAAATATACTTGTTCAACTGATAATGGTTGAGGCAGAAAGAGTTTGCACATCGAAGAATGACTTTGGAGTAATTATGAATGCAACAAGGAACTAGAACACTGACAGCAGCCTGGGCTGTGGACACCAGGAACTGTTGAGAGGACCATATGGGTGGGGCAACTCTAAAGTAAATAACAATTCTGATTAGGCCAAGACAGTGACTGTCACAAGGCATTCCAAAAATTAGAAATTCACTGATGCACTTGATCTGGCCTTTTGATCTCATGCACAAATCAAATGATCTCCCACCTTGCAGAAAGTGCTGGAGGAGAAAATATTCTCTGGCTATGACAGACCTTGGGTGCTTTTCAAGTCTTGTGTAAATGTTGGTGAAACTGCATAGATGAGATATTTTCAAGGGTATCTGGTATCATATAATACTAGCTTAACAGTTTTCTATCATGATACTTCTGACTCATTAAGATGTTTAGAAGAAAAAAGAAAAAAATATGAAAACAGCAGCAAAATGGAAAAGGCAGGCAACCTTTGTCATAGCATCAATGGGTTTTCTCGAAACTGTAAAGCAAATTATTGATTATTTTGTATTGTATGATGAAAAACATGCAGGCATTACTTCATCATCTAGTAGAGTTCACCTAAGAAAAAAGAAAGAAAGGAAAATTAGGTATGGATACGCCCACTTCAACTTGAATAGTTGAACCCATGACTTCATCCTGTTTGAGCCATGTAGGGGAGAAATGTGTTTCAGTGGAAACCTGGGCAATGTCTTAGCATACTTTTCTGTGATATCTGATGATTCCAATTCTGGGGGAGTTATTTTACAACTCTGTAAATTGCCAATAACTAAAAGCAATGCAAAATCATTCCTGTCCATAGACACACACATTCTGTCCTGTCTGGTAGAGTTTTAATTGATTTTACTCTCCTACTGAAGAAGAAACAAATTTTGCCTCTATTTGCACACTCATTTCAATATTGCTAATTATAAATGCATCTGTTCCTTGGATTCTTCTTTGAACTGGTTGTAATGTCTCACTAGTTTCCTCATTAGTAAGTTAAATAAAATCTTTAACATTTTGAGAGTTATGATTTTAGTTATTTTTGGAACTTATCTCTAACAGCTCAAAACCTCATTTAACAGTTAAAAAAAGAAGAGAAAAGGCATCAGCTCTCAAGAATAAAAGAAAATAAGCATAGATATCACCAGTGGTTTGGAAGCTAGAAAGTTTCTTTCTAGTCATAACTCATTTAGGAAGCAAACACTTTAGAAACTTATCATCACCTATGCAGATAGAGAGGAAAACCAACAGGAAGCATCCCATTCCTGCATGTGACTGCTGGGAAGAATCAGGGATTGAAGGAATCAGGTACCTCTGAAGGTGGGGTGAGCTGAAAACACAGGTGTCTTGAAGTTTATATAAGGAGCATTATGTTCCTATATCCCCACCCTCAAGAAAAGCTCTTCTGTTAACTTCTAGAAAGCTGGCAGAGAAGGCAGAAGATTGGAAGATTTATTGCTGTACAAACAGACCAGCCAAAGCAAAAGGACTTATCACTGCTGCTATAACTCAATTAACCCCTATATCCAGGGTTTCCAATCTGCTTTTTTACTGCTTTTAAATAAAAATGGTTAGTCAAGGATCAAACATTTGGGAAATTCTCGTGTGTCTGTCTGTCTGTGTGTGTGTGTGTGTGTGTGTGTGTGTGTCAGAGACAGAGAAAGAGAGAGAGAAATTCAAAAGAAACAGAGGAGCTGAAAGCAGTGAGACAAATGACGAATAAGTAGAACCCAAGATTAGCCCAGGGACTTGCAAGAGAACTGAAGCATACACAGTGTACTTGAATGAAGCAATACGGTCATTTCACAATAATGGAAAAAGATTAGACAATTTAATAATCAGTGTAAGAAAAACTGATAAATTTTGGAGACAAATATAATAAAATTGGAATACAAAAATTCTAAATCAAGTTTCTTTCAAGGCCCCACAGTTTGTAGGTTTTAGACCCTCTGATCCATTTAATGAGCAATAATATATTATTAATCATGCTTTGGGAAACCTTGGCAATCATGTGGTATCAGTCAATTTTCACACTGCTGATAAATACATACCCGAGCCTGGGCAATTTAGAAAAGAAAGAAGTTTAATGGACTCACAGTTCCATATGGCTGGGGAGGCCTCACAATCATGGTGGAAGGTAGGGGGGAGCAAGTCACATCTTAAATGGATGGCGGCAGGCAAAGAGAGAGAGAGCTTCTGCAGGGAAACTCTCCCCTTTAAAACCATCAGATCTCATTAGACTTATTCACTATCACAATAACAGCACAGGAAAGAACCCCCCCCCCCACCACCATGATTCAATTATCTTTCACTGGGTCCCTCTGGCAACATGTGGGAATTATGGGAGCTACAAGATGAGATTTGGGTGGGGACACAGAGCCAAACCATATCACATGTCTTCAAAGAAAACTTTGTTATAAGAAAGAAAAGTCAGTATGTTTTAAAATATTTTATTACTAAATTTCAAAAATATGTAAAGGTAGGCAGAAGAGTATGATAAATCCCACCATCCATTTCAGTGATGGTTATCTTGTGGCTACCTTCTGCCCTAAAATTATTTTAAAGGAAGTTCATATCACTTTATCCATACACATTTTTCAGGATCTATTTCTATAAGACAAATATCCTTTTAAATATATATATGTGTATGTATAATACACATAGACACATAAACACACTATTATTTCACCTAAAGGTGAACAATGTTTTTTAAAATAATCAAATATTCGTGTTCACATATCTAAATGTTTCATAAATGTTGACCATATCTTTCAGCAGCTTTTTGTTTAAATTAAAATATAAATAAGGTTCACATTTTGCAATTGTTTGATATTTTTATTTAAGTTTCTTTTACCCTGTAGGTTTCCTTCTTGTTATCTCTTTCTCTTCAGTATGTATGTATATTGGAAGAACCAGGGTTTTTTTTTTTTTCTCCTTGTAGAGTTCCCTACAATCTTATTTTTGCTAGTTTCAACCATGGTATCATCTCATATATTTCTCCATCATCTGATTTTCTATAAATTAGTAGTTGGATCTAGAAGTTTGACCAGAACTAGGTTCATATTTTTTAAGCAATACTAGTTCATGAGTGGTGTGCATTATTTCACCGGGAAGTATATGATATTTAGTTGTACTCTGTTTTATTGATGTTAACAGCTGTTAATAATCAATGTCTTGGTCTATTAATTAATTCAGAGTTGGACAATTGTGGTATACTAATTCTATCAGTTCTTTCTCACTTGCCAGCTATAATATACTTCTATTAAAAAAAAACTCCATCTATTATTTGGTTACTTGTTGATAGAGGAGATAAAATGTGGCATATGTATATAATAGAATACTATGAAGCCATGCAAATAGATAAAATCATGTCTTTTGCAGCAACATGGATGGAACTGTAGGCCATTATCTTAAGTGAAACAGCTCAGACACAGAAAGCACCGCATGTTCTCACAAGTGGGAGCTAGAAAATATGCACACGTGGACATAGATATTTAGTGGGAGGTAAATAACATGCTCACATGTGGAATAATAAACAATAGGGACTTGGAAAGGGGGAGGTTGAGGGGATGGATGATAAGAAATTTCTTAATGTACATTAATTTGGATGATGAATACCCTAAATGCCTTGACTTTGCCACTACACGATCTATCCATGTAACAAAATTATGCTTACCGCATACATTTAATACAAATAAATTGATAAATAAATAATGGATAAATAAATAAATAGACAATTTAAAACAGGATAAAACCTTCTTCTTTCCTTCTATTTATTAGTTTGTTGTTTTAGTCATAAGTTGATTTACAAGCATCCTGCAGTGGTAAACAGTTATTTTTTTACTTTTGTATTATTTTGAATGCATGGATTTTTAACATATTTGATGTATTTCAATCCATTGATGTTATTGCCTGAATCGTCCAACATTTAGCCAGTTGGCTTCTGATGCTGTGAGTGCCTGGGATCCAGGTTGGATCATGAGTACTCTTGATGGGCCCTAGTTTTCTTACTATCTGTTATGAAAATGTCTCAGGCTCATCTTATACACCAGACCTAGGATTACCCATTTGTCTAAGAAACCCTGCTTTTTTGTTTCTTTACTTGCTTGTTTGTTTACTTGTTTCTAGTGAAAAAATAGCATTGCGAGCCCATAAATAGTGTGGGAAGGGTGGTCTGTTTAATATTTTAACTAGAAACGGAATATATGAGACATTATATACAATAAGACTTACACTTTGTGAAAGAAATACAGACATACACAAGCGCACAGTTCACAAATATAAGCTTAGAAGACTGACAAAAAAGTTTCTAAAATATTCACAAAGACTTTATTTGGGTAGTTTAGTTATTAGCAACAATTTTATTTTCATATTTATATGTATCTGTATTTTTAAATAAGTATACATTACTTAAAAAATGACAGACTGAAAAATTTGAAGAGCCTAGGTTTTGCAGTAAGCATTTTATATTATGAGAAACAAAATTACTGCAACAATTCCTATTAAATTGTACAAGTTGTCCTCAAAAGAATGTAAGCATTTGTTAACATTTGCAAGGCACTTTAAAAATAATAGGCCTATGAGGCATTATTTCATTTAGTTTAGGACATATTAATAATGCATCTTATTTATCTACCACTTGAAGTAGAGCTTAATGAATTAATAAACATGATATCCAATCATGTTTAATGAAGAGCTTTAAAGTTACTCATCTAAATGATTGTCATAATTTTTCAATAATAATTATATTTAGCACTTTTATTGCATTTTTTTCCTTGAAAGTATTTGGCAAATACCTAGTTAGTTAATACTTAATACATCCATCTTCATGTGAAAGGGAGAATAGGTGTCCTTGCTATATTCCTCTTAATAGTACAGTCTACACACAAAGATGGGCTTATAAATGCACCCTGTCCAGTCCATGGAGAAAACAGGTACTACCTGATTATGGATTTGCATTCAGAATAAGGTAGGACTTAATATTAAGAAATGTTCCCAGGCAGTCCAAAGTTTGACTTATTCCTTATGAATAACACCAAGTGGCCTAACAGGCTATGGCTATGCTTTAGTATTCACAAGTGTATCATCAACTGGATAAAATAACCAGGGCTCCATAGTATTCCATGGTGTACATGTACCACATTTTATTTATCAAGTCTACCACTGATCAAACATTTGGGTTGATTCTATGTCTTTGCTATTGTGAATAGTGCTGCAATGAATATACACATGCATGTATCTTTATAATAGAACAATTTACATTTCTTTGGGTATATACCCAGTAATGGTATTGCTGGGTCAAATGGTATTTGCTATGCATCCATCAAAAAGAATACAATCATGTCCTCTGCAGGAACATGGATGGAACTGGAGGCCATTATCCCTAGCAAACTAACACAGGAACAGAAAACTAAATACTGCATGTTGTCACTTATAAGTGGGAGCTAAATGATGAGAACACATGGACACACAGAGGAGAACAACACACACCGGGGCCTATTGGGGGGTGGAGGGTGGGAGGAGGGAGAGGATCAGGAAAACAATTAATGGGTATAGGCTTAATACCTGGGTGATGAAATAATCTGTAAAACAAACCCCGTGACACAAGTTTACCTATGTAACAAACCTTCATATGTACCCCTGAACTTAAATAAAAGTCAAATTAAAAAAATAATCAGGGCTCTTTCAGCCATTACCAAGAAATTCTTAAAGCCAAGAAAATCTTAAAAGGGGGTTAAATTTGGTTTGATTCCAATATAAACAAGAGCATAGCTTCTCTGGTTTTTAATGGGAGTGTTTTTAAAAAAAAGTCTAACTTCTAGCAGCTTTGAAAAATTTCAATGAAAATTAGAAAAGAAATGTCATCTGAACATCTTTCCAGCTAAATATTCCATTGTCTTTATTCAGCAGTTGCAACTGACCAACTGTGGTGATGACTAGCTTCTTGATCACCGGATTTGTTATTTGCACAGGTAAATGGCTGCTATGGTCTGAATGTCTGTGTCTTTCCAAAATTCATATGATCAAACCTAAATCCCAAGGTGGTGGTATTAAACGGTGGGGCCTTGGGAAGTGATTAGGTCATGAAAGCTCTGCTTTCGTAAGTATGATTAGTAGCCTTATAAAAGAGGCCCAAGGGAGCCTGTTTACCCTTTCCACTATGTGTGGACACAGCAAGAAGTCACCATCTATGAAGCACAGAGATCTCACTAGACACTTCAACTTTCCAACCTCCACAACTGTGAGCAATAAACTTCTATTGTTTATTAATTACCCAGTTTAAGTAATTTTGTTATACAGCAGGAAGATTAAGACAATGGTATCCTGTGTTTGGTTTAAAGCCTTCATACATAAAGAGACACTGGGTAGTAGATTATTCAATTTGATCTTTCCACACGGAAACGACAGAGTTGATGGGGATGTTTTCAAATAGAAGATTTTGAAAGGCTCACTGAGCTAATGATTATATGATAGAAGATTAAAAAAAAAAAATGTGGCTGGGTACAGTGGCTCACGCCTGTAATCCCAGCACTTTGGGAGGCCAAGGCGGGAGGATCCCAAGGTCAAGAGATCGAGACCATCCTGGCCAACATGGTGAAACCCTGTCTCTACTAAAAATACACAGATTAGCTGGGCATGGTGGCATGTGCCTGTAGTCCCAGCTACTTGGGAGGCTAAGGCAGGAGAATCACTTGAACCTGGGAGGTGGAAGCTGCAGTTAGCTGAGATCACACCACTGCACTTCAGCCTGGTGACAGAGCGAGACTCCGTCTCAAAAGAAAAAAAAAAAAAAGTGTATTTCAGGAATCCCTTGGAGTGTGATTTTGGATGCTCAGATCTCAGGTTTCTGGCAAGAAGTCATTCACAGCAACAAATGACATCCAGTCCTTGCCATAATTTGGGAACACCAGCTGGGACATTAGTCACAAATCATTTCGGCCTCCAGGTCAAACTGGGCAAATGTAAGGCTGTGTTAATAAATGCCTATAATACTGAGTATTTTAAAGATAACAAAAATATTCCCAGGGACACAGTGCAGCATGTTTTACTTTTTATGAGTATTTACATTTAAAACAAAACCAAACTCCAAAATATTTCATCCACCTAATCATATTATGCTTACACTAATTACAAGTCTCCAGTACAGATATAATTTGCACAGAATCATCAAATTCACCTTTGAACATGGCATGGAAATCGGTATGTTCCTCCTATTAACCTACCAGCAGGCTCTGCACCAAGAGCATTTCATCCAAGAGTGGCACTTGTATGTGATACATATGTTTAATTCAGCATCGTATCTTTTTTCCTCTTTTCTTATAGTTTCATTTTACAGTTTTAAAGCTCAGATCTCAGGTGACTGTCAAGAAGTCATTAACCCTAAACTTACAGGAAAGTTTCCAATATAGTGAAAGGAATGTTTTTTCCTGCACATTTTTTAGTGTAAATTGCCAAATTGATTCTCCACTCCTCTTAAGTACTCTAGTGTGTATTTCTCACAAACGAGGGCATTTTTTGTACATGACTGTGATATAAATATCAAAATTGGGAAATTAACTTTACCACATTGCTATCATCGAATGCTCTGGGAAATTAACTTTACCACAGGGCTATCATCTAATTTTCAGATTCCATTCAAATTTCACCAATTGTTCCAATAATGGCCTTTGTGACAAAAAGCTCTGGATCACAAGTAAGCATTGTACTTAGCTGTCATATTGTATTTATTTTCTTCAGTTTGAGATATTTCTTCAGTCTTTCCTTGACTTTCATGACTTTGACATTTTTTGAAGACTACAAGACAGTTGTTTTGTGGACAATCTATCAGTTTTGGTTTTCCTGATGTTCCCTCATAATTAGATGCAGGTTACACATTATAGATGTGATGTCTCATTCTTCTGATTATATCCTATGGGACTTGACTCATCATTAATGATGTTCATACTGATTACTTGATTCAAATGGGGTATGACTGGCCTCTTCAATGTAGATTCACTGTTTCCTACTGTAATTAATAAGTATTTTGTGAGAAGGTGAGACCATGTAAATATCCTATTCCTCAACAAATATTTATCTTATTCATTGATTTATTTATATCAGAACAAATTCTTTTTTCTATGTCATTTAATGAGCTATAATCAATTACTAACATTATTTATTATAATGCTCAATTCATCCCAAATTTGGCCAGTAGGAGAAATTTAATATATTCTCATCATTTTAAAAAATAAATTTTATTGTGTATACTTAAGGCATAATATATGCTGTTTTGAGCTACACATACATAGTATAACAGTTACTATCATGAAACAAATCATCTCACATAGTTATCTGTTTTTCCTCTGTGGTAGGAGCAGTTACAATCTAGTCATTTAGCAAAAATCCTGAATACAATACACTATAATTAACTATAGTCCTCATGTTGTACTTTATGTCTTTAAATTTATTCATCCTACATATCTGCTACTTAGTATCTTTTGACCTACATCTCCACATTTCCTACCCTTAGTCCTGCCTCTGGTAACCACTATTTTATTCTCTATCTCAAACACACACACACTCTCTCACACACTCTCTCTCTCTCTCTCTCACACACACACACACACACACACACACAGCTCACAAGAGATTAATTAAAAACAGAGTTACCATATGACCCAGCAATTCCTCTTCTGGGTATATACTCAAAGAAAATAAAATCACCACCTCATAAAGATACCTCCATGCCCATGTTCACTGAAACATTATTTACAATAGCCAAGATATGGAAATAACCTGAGAGTCCATGGAGGACAAATAGATAAAGAAACTGAATATTATTCAGCCTTTAAATAGTAGGAAATCCTGCCATTTGCTGCAACATGGATAACCCTGGAGTACATCATGCTAAGTGAAATAAACCAGATACGGAAAGAAAAATATTATATGGTCTCACTTATATGTGAACATCTCATCATTGTTTTTGAGAACTCCTTTGCTTTCTGGTACAAAAAGACATTCCAGGCTTTTCTTGTTCTTTTCTTGCAAACTAGTGTTTCTCCAGGGCAAACTGGTTTCTTTTGGAGGAGAATGGTATTTAGATGCCAAGATGTGGAGTGTCATTAATCCCAGGCTCTCTCACCTGACAGAACTAAGGAATGCACACACACACACTGCATGCCTGCACACATATTTACATACACACACACATATGTAGATAGACACATATATTGAAAACCATGAGTTCAGATTAACGGCTATAATTCCAATCTCATATAAGAAGGTTAATCCTAGTTTTCTTTCTCTTATTTGCAATTTTTCTTCCCCTCCAAAGAGAAGCATGGCTCTCATTGCCTTTAATATATTTACTTATGGATCAATATTACTACATATAACCAATCTTCCATTGTTGCTACTACTCCTTTCCCCATGAATATTTGCTTGGACTTTGATACTATGCACGAAGCCACTCTACATATGGACACCCCCTTACACACTTCAACTCTGACACCGCTCACCAGGCAACCCCCTTCCTACTTCATAAACATTTTACTTTTTCCTCTTGCTTGGGCTCCAAAGCCCAAGCCTAGTCCACTGCAGCCTCCCTGCCCAGCACCAACAACCATCCTGAACACAGCCTTTGCACTGTCTCATATTATGTCTTCAGGACTGCATTATTTGAGAAGAAAAGGGAAAGAAGAGAAAATTCTAGTTTTGTTTGGTATTATTTATGTTGGTGCACTACCAGTAATACTATGGATGTCTAGTCTGTTGTTTCAAACCAAAAAATGTATTTAGCTTCTGCTATGTTGAGGACAGATAACAATAGTAATAATAATGACAGTAAACAATTTTGTCTATAAGAAAAAATGGAGCTCAGATAAGAAGGGGTGGTTTCCCCGCCAAAAGTAAGACCATGAATCCTCCCCCAGCCCAACAGAAGACCTACAGCACCCTCAGAAGACAGGAATATGTCCCTTCTTGGGGACTGGAAAGCATGCCCCACAACTCCATCATAGGCATGTATTCTTACAGAATCCAAAAATAAGAAAAGAAGCTAAAGAAGCATAAAAGAGGCATAAAAGCTCTTGAATTTGGGGTCTTTGGAGCTTTAGAAATTTAGTCAAGCTTGAATCTTTAGATTATGGGGAGAGAACCTTTCAAATAACTACGTGGGTTCTGATGCCTGGAAAATGAGATAGAATAGAAATCATGGGACAAAGCAGATGAACGAAGATCAAATGAAGGTGGTAGTAAGAGACTCCAGAGAGGTTTAGGTTTGATGCACTGTATTAGCCTCTCCTAACCAAGAATTGCTTATGGTTTGATATAAAGCCATTTGGGTTCAGGTCTTTTCTTCAAGTATTTTTTAGTTATTTTATGATCACCTTTATAAATCCAAAAGATATAAGTATTCTTTCTAATTCTATTAATTGTTAAGAAGAAAGTTCTAGATTAGTTCAAGCTAACCCATATACCATCACTCTCTCAAGGCCCAATGAACCTGGTCACAACTGTCTTCGTTTTTCCTCATCCCAACCCACATTTATAGACAGGTGCACCAGATGGCTTCTCTTGTGTTCTACCCCTACAATTTATAACAATGTAACATTACAAAATCCAAAACTCTATCCAACCATCATCTGACCTGCATATGGAGGAAAAGTGAGTAATTAAAGATGTGTTGAATAACATGTGTCAAATATGTACTTTTATCACTTACTGGTTCCCTACACTTTCCCCAAAGAACTTTCTAGGTATCATTAGTTGACTTTGCTTTTAGGAAAAACCATTGGACTGATTTCTGCCAGACTTTCTAACTATATTTCTCTAAATAAGATATGTTTATATATTACAGAGGAAAGCATTGGCTCTCTTCTGGGTCTGTTTCATGAGATCTCTAAAAATACTGAAAAAACTTATTTAATTTGAGTTTTTAAAAATGTGCATCTCCCAAATTATTGTGAAACTAGACATGCTATTTTGAATTACCTCTAAACTTCTGAAGATCACAAAATAAATAATGAATAAGGGACTCTAGGGATTTCTTTCTGTGTGTGTAATACATGCATACATACATACTTCTGTGTACTGTATACATAAACACATGTGTACATGTACATTATTAAGCCTTGCCTTGTGTCTTCTTCACCCTTTTCTACTCTCCATTATTCCACTTTTAATTGATCTTCCAGTCATGACTGGATACCCTGTGCATTGCACTGCTCCCTCCTCTCAAAAAAATAATTCCACTTTTACCTTGAACATGGCTCATTCTTGGAAAATTGCTTTTACAATTTAGAGGATTCACATGAACACTTCTAGTCCAGCGTTCAGATGATCCAGCAACAAAGGCCCATGCTGCTAATATCTCATGGGCCCATTGTCTTTATGACCCATAATCTCTATATGCCCAAGTTCTGATCACTGAACTTTGGTTATCAATGTTTTAATATCTTTCTTAAAAATCTGCCTGAAAATTCAGGTTCTTTTTTCTCTCATTGGGCTTTCACCTTTTTCTTGCCAGTTCTCTTTTCGCAATTAAGGACACACAACACTTACCAAATGTATTTGGCTGAATTCAGTGTATGAGCTTTTCTGTGGACAAAAAAATTGATGGTCAAATAAGCTTCGGAAACACTGACCATTACAACCTCTGCTTAAAATGTGTACATTTTGGTACATTAATATCAAATAGCCCATCTCCCAAACTTGGCTACAGCCTCCATTTTTCTAATAGCATCTCATGGAAAGAGAGCTCGCTGGAACAGACTTTAAGTAAGCTGGTAAAAAGTCCTAACCTTTGTACACACCAGCCTGCTGACACACTCCTGATGCTTGGACATCTTGACTCCTGGGACACACTTTAAGCCCTTGGTGGACTGCACTAATACTAATTATATCTATCTGGGGCATCTGCCTCCTCTCTTCTCACCCTCCAGATCATGATTAATGGCGTTACACTTGTCTGCTTTTTCACCCTCCCAACTCTACTGGAACATATGAGTTTTGGATTGAGTTCTGAAATGATCTATTGATTTGTGACTGTGTCGTACAACTTGATATTTCTATCCAAGAACTTAGCCTCCCCTTCTTTGCTCAGAGAAACTTGGCTTTGTTTATGATGATGATGGACTCAATCCAGATATGATTAATGATTATTTTAAAACAGTCTTGGAAATTCTATTTTCCTATGCCAGGTACTTACTTTCCCAACACCTCTGGCCACTAAGCATATATATGTGACCCAGTTCTAGCAAATGCACTATAAGGAAAAGTCTTCTGGATGATTTCTGGAAAACAATTTTCATCCAATTTAAAGAAATCTCCATTTACCTAGACCTTTTCATTTCTTCCTTAAACACGGTCAGATGAAAATGTGATGCTTGGAGGTACAGTAGCTATCCTGCGACCATGAGTTAACAAGCCTGTCAATGGCAGAGTGAAAAGGTCAAACAAGCCTGAGAACTTGATGATATCAATGAGCCACTGCATCAAAGACTAAATCACCTATATCCAGATATCTTAACTACAGATTTTCTTGTGTTGCAGCCAAAAGAATTCCTAACTGTTGTAACTTCCCACTTGAGCAACTATCACAGCAGCTTGCTTAGAGTAAGAGCTGAGTTAATGAGGTATTAAATGAACCAAGTCAATCATCAAGAGGAGAAGCAAACTAAAAGATTAAACAAAATAATTAATAATAATGTAAATGAACAAAGGCAGACGATTTATATTACTATGATTCACAAGTATTTTCGGGTACCTAAAACATGGCGTTTACTAAACTAATTGCTAGACACCAAGGAAAATTATATAATACTACACAGTCCTTCTCTTTTGGGAAGATTACCATCTACCAGAAAAAAACACACAGGAGAAAATGAAATACGATAATGAGTTGTAATAAAGGGAATTTCTGCCAGGGAAAAGTTCATAGAAAGTCCCTAAAATTGAATATTTCAGCTGATCCTTGAAACATGAAAGTATTTGCAGTAGCTGAAAGTGTAATTAAAAAAGGGATAAAAATAAAAAGAAGCACTCCAGGTAAAGGGGAGCTCATAGAGCTATAAAATCTGACTCCTTTAAGTAATATCAGGGGCCTTGGAGAAAGCATTTGAATGTCTTATGTAACTAAATGCAGGCAGAATATATCTTCAATTCTATGAAACAGCAGCCCCAGAGTATACTATATGCCCAAAGGCCATTTGTTGATCAGAAAAAAATGTTAGCTATTGAACAGTCGCTTGATAGATGGAAAATGATGAAGTAAATGGGTTAGAATGTTATCAATAGCTGAGTCTGGGAAAATGATATGTGAGTGTTATTTTTTATGTTTTTATTTTTTATTTTTTGAGACAGGGTTTTGCTCTTGTTGCCCAGGTTGGAGGTGCAATGGCATGATCTCGGCCTAATGCAACCTCTGTCTCCTGGGTTCAAGTGATTCTCCTGCTTCAGCCTCTCGAGTAGCTGAGATTACAGGCACCTGCCACCACACTCAGCTAATTTTTGTATTTTTGGTAGAGACAGAATTTCACCATGTTGGCCAGGCTGGTCTTGAACTCGTGACCTCAGGTGATCCGCCTGCCTCGGCCTCTTAAAGTGCTGGGATTACAGGTGTGAGCCACCACACCCGGCCATGGGTGTTATTTTTAAATTTTATTTTTAAATTTTCAGTGTGGAATTACTTGCAAATAAAAAGTTAAAGCAAGCAAACAAAAATCACAAAAACAAAACTAACAAAGACACGTGAACTCTATCAGAGGCTGCATGGGGCTATCTTCCCTTATAAGAACATGAGATCAAAAAAGGAAATTCAGTGCCAACGTGGAGGTCAGCGTTAGCTATTGCAAAGACTGAAAAAAAAAAAAAAAAACACGACTGAAGGCATCTGGGGATGCCCACTGTCAAATGGAAACAAAAGCTGAAGGAAACTGTAGGCACAAATTTTAAACATTGCCTGAAAGACTTAGTAAATTTTATCATTACTTTCAGACTGTATGTATCTCTTGGGAAGAGGGTGGAATCCCGAACTAGACCCAAGGGTTCTCATGAGTTCAAAATATAGAGACAATGGGCATGGCAAATGCAGCAGCCCAGAATCTTCTAGGAAACCTCTGGAGTCAGTGGGAGTTGTTTTTAGCAGAAGTCATGATCATCTAGCAAGACGGCTCTCCCTCATCCG